>NC_041402.2:124129899-124429899 GCF_900747795.2 Erpetoichthys calabaricus | reverse complement strand
ATTAACTGAGGGTTTAACATAGTTTGGAATTCTAACATTCTGCATTATGGAATTGGCAATCATCAGCATTGTATTGTTCTCATCATCCAGAGGTGCGGTGCAGAGTGCTGAGGGTTTGTTCTGGGTCCAAACTGGGTGATCTTGGTTTTTTAGACCTGTCTCACTGTTACCCACTTGCCCATGTGGCTGAATTGGTGCTGCTGATTTTGGCCGCTTAGTACGCCCATTTCCACACTCACATCGAGGTGTATAAAAATTATACTAGGCGTAAAGATACGCACATTTTCACGGAAGTCTCAGACCATGTGTGTGCACATTTCTGCTCAGTTTTGTAAACTGGTGGCACCCAGCATCAAAACAGTGCTGTGTGGTCTCCTTTTCTGTTTTAGATTTGCATCCATGATGTGAGCTTTATCAAATACACCAAAATTAATTGCATATCATTTACAAATTTAAGGCACTTGATTGTAATTATAGGGTTGCTAGAAGACATCACAAATGGAATAATTAGAAGAGAGTGCATATTTAGAGATCATACTGAATTCTTGTGCAATGCTGATAACTGGCTTCTAAGTCAATTTAGATTTCCAAGCTGTCTGCGGTTAGAATTCTAGGATGTATACTTGATATTTTTATGATGACATGCGTTAAAGTATGTATATTACATTTAACAGATAAATTATTAACTTCGTTTAAACAATGTATACTGTTAATAATTAAACATGTGCAGCACAGTGGTGTAGCAGAAGCACTGCTTCCTCACGGTAAGGGGAGTCACATCCCTGGGTGTTCCCTGCCTGAAGTTTGAATATTTCCTGGTGTGTTTCCTCCACATGCTTCAGTTTCCTTCCAAAGGCATTCAGGTTAGGGGATTTGGTGATGCAAAACTGACACTACTAGTATATGTGTGTGCTCGTATTCACTTTGTGATGAGCTGGTACCCAGTTCTCAGTGCCTTGTTCCTGCCTCTCGCTTGATGCTTGCCGGGACTGGTGCAACCCTGGAGAGAATAATTAAATATGTATAACAAAGATGGTTCATTGTTCCTTAAAATTTCTGAACACTCAGTGTTCTATGTTTATAGCTAGTTTTACTATCATGAAGACACATAGAATATGAAGCATTTAACATGCTACTTTAGTTACAATGGGGTTTGAGAAACTCCAGCAAATTAAACATCGATTTTAAGATTAAATGTACGACGTTCTACTTTAATGACAAAAGACTAAAGTGGAAATTTTTAGGTTAAAGTCGACATATTTGCTTCACTGTGTTCCTGTTTTTTTTTCTTCTCTGTGGTCCTAATATGCTTCCTAAGGACACTCACCCAGTGGGCTGCGACTCACCTTTTCACATCGACTTTGATATGTGAACACTCCATTTTTATTTCAGGAACTGTGCGACTTTCTGCACTTGAATTTTTGACTGTCTTCGCCATGCTGTACCACTCTTAATTTCCTTTTGTCGCTAATACTATTGCTTACGCCACCAAATAGAACGTTGTTCCTTACCTCCACTTCACTGAGCAGGACCATCATTTTACATTCGCTGAAATTCTTCTCTTTTATATGTCTCTTGCCATAGTCTTTCAACAAAACACTGAACGGAAGGGGCTACTTATATTCATGTTGATTGGTATTTGTGTGTAGAACTTGGCTAATGCAGTTTTATGCATCTGAATTTTTTTGTGCATACACACATTTCTAGTTTTGTCTGTACGTCATGTTTAATGAGTGAATTCTACACAAGGCATTATACATGAGGCCCCTGGAGAGACTGAAGCCGAATCAGAAGTAGTCAAATTGTCAAAACAAACCAAGTCAGTCCAATTTTTGGTTTGCCTAAACACTATTTTCCTAACACGGTCTTCCACTTTTCCCAAACAACGAGGCAGAAAACAGTTGCAACTTACATTCAGCAAAAAGTTCATCTTTATCCATTTCTGCAGTAGTTTTGGTGCTTTCTGCATTCAGCTGAATCACTATATTATAATCTGCTTTAAGCTTTCACTGCCCTCTGGCCAGTTTTTGGGTATTCTTTCCTGGTACTTGTAAAAAGCTACGTTCATGTGTGAGATGCCACTTTCATGATTCCACTCGCTTTCCTGGGGGAACACCTCACCTCACCTCAGCAATACTCTTAGAGAGAGAGAGATTAGGAGCATGCACCCACCACATGACAAGCCAACTCAGAGTGGGACCTGAGTGTAGCCATGCAACAGGTGACACCTCAGCACTACACCAGTTCAGATGGAATGGAACAGTGTGAGGTTTTTTTGCAGTCTGCTACCCAACCCCCAAGTTTTCCCTGCAGGTTGGAGGACTTACTTGCAGGGCTGCATACAGATTAACGTCATACCCAGGATGGTGCAATTGCAGGTTAAGGGCCTTGCTCAAGGGCCCAATGAAGTAGAGCCACTTTTGGTGTTTACGGGATTTGAACCTGCAACCTTCCGATTGCCAGTGCAAATCCCTAGCCTTAGACATACCATAAATAGTAAAGAACACCTCGTTCAGTGCATGCTCCATAGAAAGAACTAGAGAGGGGTTAAAAAAATATATTAAAACAACATCAGACCTGCAAAGCCCAATAGATGTTGTTTTTATGCATATTAGTATTGTGACAAAACTGCAAGACATTCTGCATTACATTCCTCAAGATAGTAAATTCATTATGCTTGTTTGCAATTGCAAACCTCATAAGTATAACCTCAGTCAACATGCTGCATTAAATTGTAGTTAATGAAGCAGGATTCACATTTAGCAAATGCAGCCACTGAGGAAAGGCAAATTACATTCAGAAAGATTGCAGGTGCAAAGCTCTTGCAGTATTGGGTGAATATATACAAGAAAAAAGCCACAGATAAGAAAAAGAAAATGTTGACACAAATAAAAGAAATTGAAGTAAACATGCAAACTGGGAAGAGCCATCAGAAATTTCCAGTGAAAAGATGGGTGAAACGATAGAGATTTGTCTTTGCATGTGATCTAATACAAAGCAAAAATATCACAGATTTGCATAATACTGATAGAATCCCTGAAAAAATGAGTTAAATATTAGAGCTGCATTATTACTTATTTCAGTGTGAAATAATATTTGGTCACAAACCAAAGCACATTTCACAGACATGGTGGTGAAATAAAAAAGGTTTACCATCTCCTATTCTATATGGAAAATATATTTTGTACTGTTTATCTTTCTGCATTTTTGAGTGGAAACCAGTTCTTCAATAAGCGAGATTTATCTCATGCAAAAATATAGATGAGAATTAATGAAATCATTCACTCAGAAGAGCCTCTTTCTGTAAAATCTCCTCCGGTTCAAGGCTGCCTCTGGTTTTATTCAGGCTATCAGTTCAAACAGTTTCAGAGTCCTGCTCCTTCATAGTATTTTTTAATTATTTTAAATTATATATTGAGGAAGACAACATTTGCAATGAAACTCACAAATGAAAGCAGCTGAGGAAAGCCGTGAGAAGCGCCATCATAGTGCAATATCTGACCTTTTCATATTCATGCTAATCTTACAATGGTATTTGTGTGCACTAAAACTGTAGGCATAACACAGTGTACAGAAACACAGCATAGAAAATTGTGATATTTTTATTATTCTAACGTACACATAACATTTTCCTGCCCTGTGGTGTGTACATAACGACAGCTTCTTTTAACAGGATCAAGGATATGTTAGGGTATGTTAGATGCAGTTTTATTATCCCAGAGAGAAATTTGTTTGCCACAGGAATGTATTAAACCTAGGGTAGTGTTATAAAGATACATGAAACTAAGCCAAGAGACAATATAAGACAACCATTGTTACAATCAGTACACACACCCATTAGATTCCCACAGATAGGAATAATAACCTTTTGCAATAATAATTCAGAATACAGCAGAATCCTAAAATGAGAATAATTCAAAATGTTAATAGCATAACAGTTCTTGATTCTGTTGCTCTTGACCCCTGGGAACCAAAATCTGCAGCCTGATGGCAATGAATGAAACTTAAGAAACTAACTGAGGATGACTATTGTCTGACAGAACTGCATCAGCCTTCTTTCTAACTGATTTCTAAAAGAGGACTGGTGCAAACCAATAACATTATATCTCATTTTGACAATGTTATTTGGTTAATTTTCTTAATAGTATTGTTCCCCATCCAAAATATAAAAGCAAATGTGGCAATAGATTTGATAATAGACATAAAATAGTCTCATTAAAGTTTTTTTTTACTTTAAAACAATCAAGTTTCCTTAGGAAGTATATCCATTTCTATCTCTTCCTACAGATTTGGTGTGTGTTGAAAGGAAGGGTTAGGTTATTATTAGGGATTGTTCCTACTGTATATATTTGTATTACTCCGAACACACTGATCTTTTATTGTTATTAAGAGAGGGGAAGGAGGGGACACTTAAAAGCTACAGCTATATCATTGGTCTTATAAATATGCAGCTTTACAAAGAAACTATTCAAGAAACTCATCAACAACAAATCCATTGACTGCCCTGCTTTTCTTGTAGCAGCTGCATAATGCCAGAGCCATCTCTAAATTAAAAGATATGCCTGTCCTTATGAGAACTCCTGTAGTCATTTGGGTAAAAACAAGCAGAAAAGGAGACAGACCACAACCTTGAGGCAAAACAATGAATGAAGTAACAGTATCAAAAAAGCAGTGGCGGGCCATCAGGGACTGCAAGGCCTTCTCTGCTGGACTAAAAAAATATCTGAATCACAAACTAATGTTAATTATATTTTGTCCATGAATACTTATTAAATAATTCCAAATAGTCTGTCCGCTTCCTTTCATAGCTTTTCCGATGGTTGTGCTGCGCCTGCTTCCAGACATGTATTTTCATATTAAAGCATTTAACCAATCACATTTCAGCCATCATTTGTTGCCAGGCAGGGTCAAAGTCAAAGAAGTCTGCCTGGAGGCCTTCACAATCTGTTCTGCAGGCCCTCTAACACAAAATAAATGTCGATTAAACTGTTGCTTCAACCAATCAGATTTTGAGTTGGTTTCACTAGGGCCCTCTAGTAGGCATACGGCAACGTCACCGTATTCAGACACATTGATTGGATAGGATGGTGTAATAGAAAAATCAGAATGAGAGCATCATGGGGCAGCTGTACACATTGGTATGTTTGGCGGTGACCATTCCCGTGTCCACTGCTTCTGCCGAGCGGACATTTTCAGCCCTGAAGCGAATTAAAACTTATGCCAGAAATACGACAGGGCAGGTTCGACTTTCAGCATTAGCTTCTATGGCGATAGAAAGGGACTTCGTGATGGAACTGAAGCGCACGGATAATCTGTACGACAGAGTAATTGAACTGTTTTTGAGGAAAGAGAGGAGGATGGAAGTTGTTTACAAATAATCCGAATTTTTGGTGAGTAAAATGTTGCGATTTTCCTAAATAATATTGCAAGTTTATGAGTTATTATTGATGTTTTTTATGTGTGTCGCGGGCTGTAGCTGCAGTAGAAAGGAACTTGTTAACTCCTGGTTTGTCTATTCAATAAAGGCATTTATTGTGGATACAGGAGTTATCTATCTGCGATGCAACAGCTCTTTATACTGTATTTCTGCATATTAAGATGGTTTTTATAACCATAAATTAGTTTTTGAGGGGCGGGTTGATTCAGACAGAGCACTACTGAAGGCCTAGGTGTGAAATGCACGGTCCGTCACTGCAAAAAAGTATCCATCAACACTTTCTTACTCAGTTAAATACAATCCAGCCCACCAGGAAAGGGTCCAAACAGAATTTATCAATCAGTTTTCCAACAAAATTGTGAGTCTGGAGTGTATTAAAAACCCATGAGAATTCCATAAACAACAGTCTTGCATGATGCTTCTAGATAGATAGCTACTTTGATGATCCAGAGGGAAATTTAAGATAAAACTGCAGGGGACCTAGTGCATGATTCACCTGTTGTCTGAGGAGATGAAGAAGTAGCCACTCCAGGGTCTTCATGATATGGAATATTAAGGTCACAGGCCTGAAGTCATTGAGTTCACTGAATCTCACTTTCTTGGGGATGAGACTTGAGGTTTTCCCCAGAGTGCGGACCCTCACCAGTCGCAGGCTCAGGTTGAAGATGTGCTGAAGGGATTCTGCCAGTTCAGCAGCACAGGCCCTTAAAAGTCTTGGATATACCTTATCTAGGCCAGCTGCCTTCCTAGGACACAGCCTGCTCAGTTCTCCTCTAACATTGCCAGTAGTGATGGTGTGAGGAACAGGCGCTGCACGGAGAAGCAGGGGGGCTGTTAGCACCTTCTGTTGTGCTGCTATTTGCAAAATTTATGCTATCAGTTTGGGGGAGGGGTGAATAGCTGTGGTTGGTGAGGGAGAGGTTTCCGGTGACTTTGTGGCAGTTAAAGCAGGAGTGGGGCAGTTGAACTGATTGTAGAATAGACTGAACTCATTCTGTTTCTCTCCACATGGTCGCCATCGTTTTCAATACAAAGTTCTCCAAACAATCTGTCATTCAATGAATGACTTCTGATTTTGTTGACCGCTGTAATTACATAATGTAATGTAAATGTTGACTAAGAATCATACAATGTATAGCAAATACATGTGGCACTGCCTTTTTAAAATTTACAATAAAACCGCAATGGCACCCTTCGATCGTTCGTGCACCAAAGATGTTATTCAGAGGAATTCTTTTTCCTTTATAAAACTCTTCCAGTGCATGAAATATCAATTATCCTTTAGTGTCAGTTAGTAATTTTTTAGAAAATAATTCTTAGCAAATGTTTCTCTCATTTATGTATCGTATATATGCTAAAAGTAAAGCTTCATTTCCTGGTAAAGTAGATTTATCAAGTTGTATAGAGAACTGTGTTGCTTTTACATAATGAGTCTTCAGCAATCTGGTTCATTTCATCAATTCTTCATTGCACTGTGTTATTGCTCAAATGAATTTTCTTCATGATATCAAATTCTGGCTTGTGCAGTACAGTGTGTATTCTCTTACTAACAGCAGTTAGAATTATTTCTTCACTAATACTATGCGGTTTTCCCAGTTTAGCAATCAGTAAGGAAATGTTGTAAGAGGCGCACAACCCATCATCATCTTGTTTGGTTGCTGACAAAAACAAACTGCCAATGTTGGTTGTTTGAAAAGTTTTCTTTAAGTTTTTCAAAATATGATAAAACCGTATCTTTTTATCAGTATGCAACAGTGCAGGTCCTGCTCCAAGCTCTATCTTCCCTTTTGGGAGCCTCTCCGACTCAACACAATCAATAATGTAACCGAATGAGCTGGTCTAATGGGGACAAATCAAACTGAGCAAGGGGACAGTGGAAAAGGTGCAAGTGCTTTTTATTACAAAATCAAACAGTGTCCAAATAAATAGTGCAGTGGTCAAAAACGTTTCAATAAATAATCCATGAAAAGGTAAACAATCCAAAATTTTTAAAACAAGGCTAAAACACAACAACATTTATTTATATAGCACATTTTCATACAAATAATGTAGCTCAAAGTGCTTTACATGATGAAGAAAAAGAAAAAGACAAAATAAATAAGAATTAAAATAAGGGAACACTAATTAACATAGAATAAAAGTAAGGTCTGATGGCCAGGGAGGACAGAAAAAAACAAAAAAAAACTCCAGACGGCTGGAGAAAAAAAATAAAATCTGCAGGCCACGAGACCACCCAGCCCCCTCTAAGCATTCTACCTAACATAAATGACCTCACAATTAGTTGTCATTGTATTCAGTGTTTTCATGGAAGAACTTAATGATGACGGTCATGTAGACTCCTGGCCTTTAATCCACCAATGTAGGGACATCACGTGCTTTGATTAGGTGGTGGTGGCGCAGATCGCCACCACAGTAAACCGGAAAACGAACAGAAGAGAATGTAGGGGTTAGTACGAATTTTGGAGCCACCATGAATAATAATGATAATTAATTGAATATACAGAGCATCAGGATTAAACTAAGATGAAGCTATGAGAACACCATGTTAAAGTAATGTGTTTTCAGCAGTGTTTTAAAGTGCTCCACTGTATTAGCCTGGCGAATTCCTATTGGCAGGCTATTCCAGATTTTAGGTGCATAACAGCACAAGGCCGTCTCACCACTTCTTTTAAGTTTACCTCTTGGAATTCTAAGCAGACACTCATTTGAAGATCTAAGGTTACGATTTGGAATTTGTTGGGATCAGAGTTTAACACTAGAATTACCAGAGCCTACGAAAAAACTCGTAGATCCGTCCCACCTTAAATCATTTCACAGTTCTCCATCAGCGTCTTTTGTCCTGTAAATGTGTTGATAAGCAGCAAGCAGCCTACTATCACATCCCCCACCGCGGCACTGTTTTCTCAGCTCAAATCTGTTTACCTGCGTGTCAGTTGCTTGGAGTTGTATAGAGTGAGAAGTCAAGCAAAATTTGGAACACATGCATTTCATGTGCGTTTCGTGTCTACAATGATCTATGTAAACACATTGTTAAAACAGAAATGTTTTTCATGTTTTAGTAATAATTGACAAAATGTAGACATGAAGTTTATAATGTGTGAAGCCTGAAGTCCAAATATCAAAGAAACACTTTCACAAAAGGTACAAATATAACAGAACAAGTGCGCTTCTATTCAAAAATATAGTTGCAGAAAACGCGCTATAGCTTGAATGTAATTTCTTTGGATCACATAAAGACGCGCTATAGCTCGAATGTTATTTCTTTGGATCACATAAAGGCGCGCTATAGCTCGAATGTTATTTATCTGGATCACATAAAGACGCGCTATAGCTCGCATGTTATTTATTTGGATCATATAAAGACGCGCTATAGTTCAAAAGTTATTTATTTGGATCACATAAAGATGCGCTATAGCTCGCATGTTATTTATTTGGATCACATAAAGATGCGCTATAGCTCAAAAGTTATTTATTTGGATCACATAAAGACACGCTATAGCTCAAAAGTTATTTATTTGGATCACATAAAAATGCGCTATAGCTAGCATGTTATTTATTTGGATCACATAAAGATGCGCTATAGCTCACATGTTATTTATTTGGATCACATAAAGACGCGTTATAGCTCAAACGTTATTTATTTGGATCACATAAAGACGCGCTATAGCTAGCATGTTATTTATTTAGATAACATAAAGTCGCGCTATAGCTCGCATGTTATTTATTTGGATCACATAAAGACGCGCTATAGCGAAAAAGTTATTTATTTGGATCACATAAAGATGCGCTATAGCTCGCATGTTATTTATTTGGATCACATAAAGACACGCTATAGCTCGCATGTTATTTATTTTGCCAACGCTACACCTTCCAGATCTAAACACTAGCGTGGTGTATGTGCCCAAAAAAAATCTAACTGCATTCTCGTACCATTGCTTGCGTACTAAAGTGTCAGCAGGTAGGTATTTTTCGTGACATTACACGTGTAATTTGTGAGCATGCCCTTGAAGATCAAACAGAGGAAGCTCTGCAGTTCACTTGTGACTTTATGCTGTAGATCTGGCTCTTACATACAAAGGACGGTGCATGTGCCCAAAACATTAACATTTATATGTCACTTACATAAAAGCCAGATCTAATGTTATTTACCTTGAGTTATTTACTTACATGACGAGGGTTCTACATCGGATCAAGAATGTACTTTTGCCATCGCTGTACTTTGTATATGTACATGGGAAGCTCTGCACTTGTGACTTTACGCTGTAGGAAGTAAATAAATAAAGGTAAATAGGTAAATTGAATGTTATTTACCTTGAGTTGTTTACTTATATGACGACGGTTCTACATCGGATCTTGTTTTTATGTAAGTAACATATAAATGTTAATATTTTGGGCACATGCACCGTCCTTTGTATGTAAGAGCCAGATCTGTCATGAGTGCAGAGCTTCCCATGTACATATACAAAGTACAGTGATGGCAAAAGTGCATTCTTGATCCGGTGTAGAATCGTCGGCGTGAGTTGAGTGTACCTCTGTTATGTGTCACCTCAGCAGTGTCAAATGTGTTGGGGGGGGGGGGGGGGAGTTGGGAACGTGAACGCGGCTGAGAGAATAACAGAATAGAAAAAAACAAAGCTAACCTTTACAAGTATCATAAATTACACCGGCTGTTACAGACTGGAATCAAATGTATGTTTTTATTCTAAAATAGTAAGAACACGAGCAGAGCAGTTCTCAAAATGGACTCGCCCGGGTTCAAACCCATGAAGCTTTGGCTTCAAGTCAGCAGCTGATACCGTTGCGCTACCAAAGCTGTTGTAACAGTTTTGTGTCAATGTCGCAGGTAAACGCGGGTTGTTTTTCTGCAGTTATATTTTTGAATAAAAGCGCATTTGTTCTGTTATATTTGTACCTTTTGTGAAAGTGTTTCTTTGATATTTGGAATTCAGGCTTCACACATTA
Source organism: Erpetoichthys calabaricus (assembly GCF_900747795.2). Classification (NCBI taxonomy): domain Eukaryota; kingdom Metazoa; phylum Chordata; class Cladistia; order Polypteriformes; family Polypteridae; genus Erpetoichthys; species Erpetoichthys calabaricus. Next base: position 124,419,500 of record NC_041402.2, on the reverse strand, counting down.
CAGTAATCCCTCCTCCATCGCGGGGGTTGCGTTCCAGAGCCACCCGCGAAATAAGAAAATCCGCGAAGTAGAAACCATATGTTAATATGGTTATTTTTATATATTTTAAGCCCTTATAAAAACTCTCCCACACTATTATAAACATTTCACGCACAATTATACAGCATAAACCCTTTGTATTCTTTTAGATATTAGGTAAGATTCGTTGAAATTATGTATGTAAACACAGTTTACATACAGTAAAACCTAAATATTATTTTAAAGATATCGAGCATCTCCGATATCACATATGTTACAGCCATTACGACAGACAGGCCACCAGCAATAAATACGTACAATGCAAGAAAAATTGTATACAGTAAAATGTGTGTACAGTGACACTAAACTATGTACATGTAATAAGTACTGTACGTAAATAATTAATTATGGTTACTCACCAACAATGACACGACAACTTGTCCGATAACGATGAGTTTAATTTTACTGCACAACAAAGGATAGCGTTACAGCTCTTCTAAAGGAGCCTCTTCAGGCGACTGTTTAGCACCGCCGTTGTTCTTCTTCCAGTACTCTTCAATCCAAATCCCTAAAGCAGATTCCATCCAGACTACTGCCTTATCACGTCCACTTGCAACTCGTTTTGCTCTCTGGTTAAAGGACACTGTGGCCGTAGATCTTATATGCTTTTCCTCCTTTTTAAATAAAAAGAATCGTGGACTCATTGATGCTGTAATGGTGTCCTGCAGCGGTGTAGCTGTTTCCTTCCTTCAACATATCCAAAACTTTTACCTTTTCTGCAATTATTTGCATCTTCTGTTGGCGCTTGTACACGGCTCCTGAATGCTGAATGAGTGAGATTAGACTTCCTGGTTAATGCAGCACTCCGTCGCTGAGCCAATCAGCAGCACACAGGAACTTAACCGCATGCTCTGATTGGGTAGCTTCTCAGCCATCCGCCAATAGCGTCCCTTGTTTGAATTCAAATGCGTCCCTTGTTTGAATTCAAATGGGCAAATCAACTGAGGAAGCACACGTACTGTAGACCGCAGACATCCGCGAAGCAGTGAAAAATCCGCGATATATATTCACATATGCTTACATTTAAAATCCGCGATGGAGTGAAGCCGCGAAAGACGAAGCGCGATATAGCGAGGAATCACTGTATATACTTCATGTCTACATTTTGTCAATTATTACTAAAACATGAAAAACATTTCTGTTTTAATGATGTGTTTACATAGATCATTGTAGACACGGAACGCACATGAAATGCATGTGTTCCAAATAACGATATAGTATTTATAAAAGGTGTCATTTTGCTTGACTTCTCACTCTATACAACTCCAAGCAACTGACACGTAGGTAAACAGATTTGAGCTGAGAAAACTGTGCCATGGTGGGGGATGTGATAGTAGGCGGCTTGCTGCTTATCAACACATTTACAGGACAAAAGACACTGATGGAAAACTATGAAGCGATTTAAGGTGGGACGGATCTACGAGTTTTTTCGTAGGCTCTGGTAATTCTAGTGTTAAAACAGCAGCCTGACATCCGGATCATGCTGAATGTGGGTGGAGTTGTCGGTGTTTGAGGGGTGGAGTTTTTTTGATATAGATGTATATAAGGTGTGGTGGGGCTCTCCTTGTGATGGTCTCTGTTAAGCTGAAACAAGCACCTAATAAGTATTTAATAAAGTTAACTTTGGAGCATTCAAGCCTTGTGTGTCACTCCCTGCTGTAAATTAGGATAAGGGAACTCAGGGACAGGGTTTTACCCCAGAGCATGTCGCTCTGGCCCTGGAGCTTCACACCAATGGACACGAGGAAGGAGAAGCTACCCTGCATCACCCCGACCACGGTCTGGAGACAAGCAGGAAAGGTAACACTGAGGGTTCATCCGGGATTTTTCCTGTGTAAGTGTAAGGTATAAGACATTCCGAAATATAAGATGGAGCGAGATTATTTAAGGCTTTGTAAACCATAAGTAGTATTTTAAAGTCATTTCTAAATGACACAGGTAACCAATGTAGTGACATCAAAACTGGAGAAATGTGCTCAGATTTTCTTTGCCTAGTTAAGATTATAGCAGCTGCATTCTGTACTAGTTGTAATCAATTGTTGTCTTTTTTGGGTAGTCCTGAGAGCAATGCATTACAGTAATCTAGTTGACTGAAAACAAAAGTGTGAACTCATTTCTCAGCATCTTGCAATGTTATAAGAGGTCTAACTTTTGCTATATTTCTTAAGTGAAAAAATGCTGTCCTAGTAATCTGATTAATATGTGATTTAAAATTCAGGTCAGAGTCAATAGTTACCTCTAAATTCTTTACTTCCGTCTTGACTTTTAATCCTAATATATCAAATTAATTTCTATTAACTTCATTATATTCATTATTGCCAATCACTAAAATTTCTGTTTTCTCTTTATTTAGTTTGAGAAAATTACTACTCATCCATTCAGACATTGTGTCAGTGAGCCAAGAGAGTTGGGGTCATCAGGCACTATTGATAAATACAGCTATGTGTCATCAGCATAGCTGTGGTAGCTTACGTTATGCCCCAAGATAATCTGACCTAACGGAAGCATGTAAATCAAAAAGAGCAGTGGACCCAGGATAGAGCCTTGTGGAACACCATATAGAATATCATGTGTCAATATCAATAGATCTAAAATTTTCAAAAGCAGAGGAGTCAAGATTATTTTTCTTGAGCAGGGGTTTAACTACAGCAGTCTTAACACTAGAATTACCAAAGCCTATGAAAAAACTCGTAAATTTGTCTCACCTTAAATCCCTTCGCACCTATTCGTCAGCATCTTTTGTCTTGTAAATGTGTTGATAAGCAGCAAGCAGCCTGCTATCACATCCCCTACTGCCGCACAGTTTTCTCAGCTCAAGTCTGTTTACTTGCGTGTCAGTTGCTTAGAGTTGTATAGAGTGAGAAGTCACCTTTTCTGAATACTATATCGTTATTTGGAACACATGAATTTCATGCGTGTTCCATATCTACAACAATTTATGTAAACACATCATTAAAACAGAAACGTTGTTCATATTTTAGTAATAATTGACAAAATGTAGACATGAAGTGTATAATGTGTGAAACCTGAAGTCCAAATATCAAATAAACACTTTCACAAAAGGTACAAATAGAACAGGACAAGTGCGCTTCTATTCAAGAATATAACTGCTGCAAAAGAACCCACATTATGGTGCAGCATTGACACCCTTTTAAAACGACCGCTTTGGTGGTGCAATGGTAACAACTGTTGACTGGTAATCAAAACTTCGTGGGTTTTCACCATCTTTTGATCAGTCACTCTATATTTCCCCTTGTCTGTGGGGCTCTCGCTTCTGGTGTCAAGCACCCAAGTTCCCTTAGGTGTGGTTAGGTTAGGTTATTCTATGTTAATTAGTGTTCCCTAATTTTTATTCTTATTTATTTTTTATTTTTTCTCTGTCTTCATCATGTAGAGCACCTTGAACTACATTATTTGTATGAAAATGTGCTATATAAATAAATGTTGTTGTTGTTGTTGTTGGTGCAACCCACTCCAGAGACAGTGGCAGGTGGGGAGTTTGAATTGGGTGGTAAACATGTAACACCGTAACAAAGATGTCCTAAGAAAAGTTCAGGGAGGAAAGAAACCTTCTGTGAAGCAGAAGGACTAAAGCTCTCTTTGTATGCTTGTACTTCTCTGTGGAAACTAAGCATTTATTGTTTTGAGTGCTTAATAACTGGACAGAAAAGATTTGGCCTCCTGCCTCATGCCAATAACTTCCCCAGCTACATAAAATTTGCTTCCAGTTGCCATTTGACATGTGATATACCAACAGTCCACCACCAACTCATTTGTCTTGGTGATGTTAAATTTCAGGTGACTCTACCTACACAACATGACAAAGTCCATCTTCATCTTGCTATACTTCTTCTCCTTTCATCATAATTGAAGCCTACATTGTGAACCCTGTCATGTCAATATGATAATTCCATTAAATAGAGTAAACTTAAATCTGTCTACCTGTTAACTTAAAGTTTTAAAGTTGTTCCAATTGGTAATGCAATTTTATATTTTGTAAACAGAATTTTTTTGATTAAGTACTACTTACTATTGAAATAAGTTAGTAATACTCGGTATTATCACCATCAGTTATAAAATAACCATCGTCTTTTTAGCTTTCTAATACTTATGACTGAGGTGTGGGGAATTGAATTTATTCATCTTTAATCAAAGGCCTCACCCTTACAATAGTTCAATGTTAGTCATTTGGCAGGAAAAGAACAAACTGAACAAGTTTGGATTAACAGCCAACAATTACCATTAATTTTTAATTGTTGTTAAATCATTCTAAGGTTAAAATGTTATCAGGGCGGTTACATCATGACACTAATGTAACTAGTAGTTTAAAATTTCCTTATGTCTAAAAATAAATTATTTATCACATGAAATCCATCCATCCATCCATTTTCCAACCCATTGAATCCGAACACAGGGTCATGGGGGTCTGCTGGAGCCAATCACAGCCAACACAGGGCACAAGGCAGGAACCAATCCCGGGCAGGGTGCCAACCCACCGCAGCACATGAAATTCAATGTGTTTTTTAAGGAGCACTTTTCTCTTATTTTTTTAAAACATTCATTACAGGAAAGTGTATCAGTGGCTAAAATGGTAAAAAATAATCATCTTCCAACTTACATATTGTCCCAGAAGCAATACTGATACAATTAATATGGGGAATGGTGGGTGAATGCACTGAATGTTTTATTGAGTTAAACTGAATATTTTATGCATAGCAGTGATACTGTTACAAAAATTGCTTTGAAGTTTAGGAAATGGTGACAACTCATGTTATTTATATGTTGCCAGGTTCATGCCTGCCTCCTAGCACTGAGGTTAGTACAGGAATTCCACGGACAGGTTAGATAATTGAATTAAATTAATTCATTTTAAAAACAACTGTAAATTTCAAAATTTGGGCGTTTATTCGATTTTTTTTGTATTGTTAATGTTATATTTGTAGTCCCACAGATGTCCACACAAACAATAACTTTTTTTTTGTATGTGTGTTTGGGCTGTAGTGTCTAGAATGGATTGGCACTGTAAATTGTGTTCAGATATTTTGAGCTCCAGACCACAATTGCTTAAACTGTATAGACTGGAGCACTGTCATTTTTGAAGAGGTAGCCCACTGCCATGGCTCTATGATCATTGGATTTGCATACTTCATAGGCTAAATGCTTTGAAAAATCATTCGTCAAGACACCACGAACACAGCAGTTATACACTTGAGGTGCGTGCATTATGTAACTGCTCTTTTTGCACATTTTAGCAATCCTTTTCTGAATCTGCACTACTCTGTCACTACAGAAGGCATTATTTAGTTCAGTTTAGGTCATGTTATACTTTCAACTTAGACAAATACAGCTGGGGCCTCATGTATAATGGCGTGCATAGAACTCACACTATAACATGGCATAAGCACAAAAGCGGGAATGTGCATACACACAGAAAAATCCAGATACAGGAATCTGTGCGTACGCAAACTTTCACGTTCTTCCACTACATAAATCCCGATCAGCATGAAAAGTAACGCACATACACGCGCCTTCTGTCTCGCCCCAACTCCTCCCAGAATTATGCCTCTTTGAATATGCAAATCGATATAAATAGCCTTCTGTGAAAAGACAATGGGAAAAGCATGGGGGAAAATATAAGAATTTCAGCGAATACCAAGTGGAGGCAAAGGAAAAACATACTATTTGTTGGTTTAAACGGTGGTATAATCAACAAAAGAAAGTTGATCGAGTGACATAGTGTCGGAGAAACTCGAAAGCTCAAGTTCACAAAGTCACACAGTGCCGAAATAAAAAAGAAGTTGTCACATATCAAAGCCGTGAATAGGCGAGTCGTAGCCCACTGTCTGAGTGTCATATGAAAGCTTATTAGGGTTCAGAGAAAAAAAATAGGCACACAGTGGGAAAAAAGCACGAAATGTCAACTTTAATCTCAAAATTTCCACTTTAATCACGTAGTTTATTTTGCCATTAAAGTAGAACATCATAAACTTCATCTTAAAATCGTTTATTTTACTAGTTTCTCAAGTAGCACGTTAAATGCTTTGTTCTGTGTTTGATCTTCTATGTGCTCTATGTGTGTGAATCACTACATGCTTCCGTTCTTTCTCTTTCTCCAACAGGACACAGAATCCATTACAATCGTGATATTACAGCTCTCTGAATAATTAAAATACTGAGATGTATACGTGATATCTTTTTCATGATGATAGGAATGAAAGAATGTTATTAAACATGGGAACACGGTGGCGCAGTGGTTTTTCATATGTCACGAAAGAGGCTTGCTGCGCCATGTGCGACCATCGATGAAATAATTTATTACAGAAGTACTGTCTCTTTCAAACCTACTAACCTCCAATTCCTGTCCTTACTTTTCTTTCTCCAAATACCCAATCGCCACACAATCAGCTCTGTAATAGACGTGAAGCCATTTGTAAGCTTAGAACACCGATTCTTCAAAACTTTTAAGGAACATTGAAATATCTTCGTAGTACATGTTTAATAATTCTATCCGTCTATCCTTCCAGTGTTGCGTCAACACCAGCAATAATACAGCGCAAGGCAGGAGCTATCTGTGAACTAGCTAGTGCTGCGGAACTGTGTCCTCACATGTTTAATTATTAACAATACAGATTACTTAAATGAAGTTAAAGTTTTATCTGTATACTATAAGCAACATATTTTGCTGCATTTCATCTTAAAAATGATATCGTCATCATACGCGCTTTATAAAGTGGCACAGGTTGTGCAATATTATAACTGTAGTGCAAGTTTACAGTGGGGTAATTGTACTTATAAGTACAAACAGTTCTACAAGGAGCACTTGATGGACTGATTGAGTGAGTTTATAGTTCTTGGGATGAAACTGTTTCTGAAACGCGAGGTCCGTACAGGAAAGACTTTGATGCGTTTTGCCGTGGCTGAGGTTGTGTGTGCTTGAAACTGTATACCGATAATTCTCTTTCCGATCAGCTGCTGTTGTGATTCCCCACTCAGATACAGTGATATAAATACTCCGAGTGGTACAGTGAGAGTAATATGGAAAAAGATGATCCACTGTGGCAACCCTTAACGGGAGCAGCTGAAAGAAGAAGAAGATGCAGTGAGCGTAACAACGCTAAAGCAGTTATGGTATTTGGAATACTATGGCTATTTCCTGGACCAGTATCTTGCTGCAGGTTAATTACAATCAGATGCATTACACTAATAAACAATATGCAGTTAATTTCAGTGTATTTATAAAGCCGCGTCAGGAATGAGGATCTAAGAAAGAAAGGGTGATCACACAGGAACAGTAGCACTGCTTTGACGCTGGGTGCCGCCAGTCTGCAAAACCGAGCGGAGAAATTGCGTATGCCAGGGTATGAGGTACCATGGAAATGTGCGTGGCTTTACGGCAAGTTTAGGTTTTATACATCGCGATTTGAGCGTGGAAACATTCATACGCAACATTTCTGTGCGTACGCACCGTTTATACACGAGGCCCCTGGTGTTTATTATATGCACTTTATGCAATAAACTACAATAATAGTAATAATTCTGTTCTCCTTAGTGTAAACGTGGCCAGGCAAACAGGCCAGTTTAGGCAGGGAAAAGGTTGGGGTGCCAACCAGGTCACACTTTTAGTCCAAATAAACAAAGGAAAAATAGTCACTCAGCTAGTAAAGCATTACAGAGGCTGTTTAAAGAGCCAACAATTAAACAAAGGATTTTAGTTGGAACAAGTTTGAGCTCTGCCCTACACCAAGGATAGGGTCCAAATGAGACACCTACTTCCGGCAGATGCCCCTTTTTTATCGCCTAAACCAGAAAGGGTGAAGCCTCGTCAGGTTCTTGTCCTGTGCTACGGGAAAAAGGTAAGAGATTGTTAGTGCCAGCGGCCACTCTGCTCCTGAGGTGGAAGTGCTTACCTCTCCAGGGGCCTCGTGCATAACACCGTGCGTAGTATTCACACTAAAACATGGAGTAGGGCAAAAGCAGAAATGTTCGTATGCACAAAAAAATCCAGAGGCAGAACTTCCATGTACTTCCGCTACATAAATCCCAGTCAGCGTGAAAAGTAACTCACGTGCATGCACCTGCTGTCACTCCCCAACTCCTCCCAGAATTACGCCTCTTTGAATATGCAAACCAATATAAATAGCCCTTAAGCTCAGTGTTCTGTGACAAGGCAATGGAAAAAGCACGGGGGAAAATAGAAGAATTTCAGCAAATGCCAAGTGGAGGCAAGGAAGAATGCACTATTTGTTGATTTAAATAGTGGTATATACATCAAAAGGAAGTTATCGAATGACATAGAGTGTCAAAGAAACTCGAAGGCTCAAGTTCACAAAGTCGCACAGTGCCCAAAATAAAAAAGAAGTTGTCAGATATCAAAGTCACCATGAAAAGCCGAGTTGCAGCCCACCGTCTGAGTGTCATATGAAAGCTTATTAGGGTACAGAGAAAAGGAAAAAAATAGGGACACAGTGGGAAAAAAGCTCAAAAAAAAAATGTCAACTGTAATCTTGAATTTTACACTTTAATCATGTAGTGTATTTAAGTTTAAACTTCATCTTAAAATCGTTTAATTTACTAGTTTCCCAAATCCCATCGTAACTAAAGTAGCACGTTAAATGCTTTGTTTTGTATTTGTTCTTCTATGTGCTCTATGTGTGTGAATCACTACGTGCTTCTTAAGTGAGCTTTCTCTTCCTCTGACAGAACACAGAATCCATTAAATTTGTGATATTACAGTTCTCTGAATAATTTAAATACTGAAATGTATACTTGATATCATTTCAGTATTCATATCATATCAATTAAAGCATGTATTAAACATGGGAACACAGTGGCACAGCGATAGTGAAAAACTGGCACCCCATGCAGAGATTGTTCCTGCCTTACGCAAGATGCTTGCTGCACCCTGTTCAGCCTTCGATGAAATAATTTATTGCAGTAGAACTGTCTCTTTCAAACGTACTAACTCCTAATTCCTGTCCTTCCTTTTCTTTCTCCAAGTACCCAATCGCCACACAATCAGCTCAGTAATAGACGTTAAGCCATCTGTAAGCTTAGAACTCTGATTCTTCAATTCTTCAAAACATTTAAGGAACATTGAAATATCTTCGTAGTACGTTTAATTATTCTGTCCATCTGTCCATCCAGGGTCATGCCAGCCCCAGCAAGAATACAGTGCAAGGCAGGAACAATCCCTGAACGGGGTGCCAGCTCCTTACTAGCACTGCAACACCGTGTCCTAACATGTTTAATTATTAAAAATATAGATTATTTAAATGATGTTAACATTTTATCTGTATAATGTAATAAACATATTTTGCTGCATTTCATCTTAATGATATTTTCATCATTTGTAAATACGCGCTTTATAAAGTGGCGCAGGTTGTGCAATATTATAACTGTATTGCAAGTTTACAGTGAGGTAATTGTACTTATAAGTACAAACAGTTCTACAAGGAGCACTTGATGGACTGATTGATTGTGTTTATAGTGCTTGGGATGAAACTGTTTCTGAACCGTGAGGTCAGCACAGGAAGCGTTTGCCATATCAGAGCAGTTCAAATAGGCAGCATGGCTGAGGCAGCGTGTGCTAGATGCTGTATACCGATAAATCTCTTTCCGATCAGCTGCTGTAGAGCTGTGATTCCACACTCAGATACAATGATATAAATACTCCAAGTGGTGCAGTGACAGTAATATGGAAAAAGATGATCCACTGTGGCAACCCCTAATGGGAGCAGCTGAAAGAAGAAGAAGAAGGTGCAGTGAGAGTAACAGTGCTAAAGCAGCTATGGTATTTGGAATAGTTTGGCCATTCCGTGAACCATTATATTGTTACAAGTTAATTACAATCAGATGTTTTAATCTAATAAACAATATGCGGTTAATTTCAGTGTATTTGAAATGTGGATCTAAAAAGGAAAGGGAAACTACACGGGAACAAAAGCACTGCTTTGAAGTTGGGTGCCGCCAGTTGACAAAACCGAGCAGAGATCTTGCATACGCCAGGATTTGAGCTAGCGTGAAAATGTATGTAGCTTTATGCCTAGTTTTATACATCGCGATTTGATCGTGGAAACGGTAGTACGTAACATATTTGTGTGTATGCACCATTTATACATGAGGCCCCAGAGCTTGGAAGAAGGTCCCCAGGTGCACATGTGTGACATTAGGAATTGCAAGACATACACACAAAACATACCACTGTTCTCCATGCACTTTCTGTTTTTCTACTAGAGGATTGCTCTGGAGTTCTGACAATGTGTAAAGTTAGTTATGAAATATTATCACTCCTTTTCTCATGATTGTGCATTTGTTTAAGTTGTGGATTTTTATTATAATTTCCTTCAGGATGGTGATGAGGCAGAGGCTGTGGATACACCTATGGCTGTTTTTATAGATAACGGTGTCAGCACCAACAGTCCAGTTCAATGACATCCTCAAAAGTCTTTGTCTTTGAAAATAAAGTTGTATTCATCCTTCCCAGATTTGTAGATGTTTCTGCTGATATTCAGTCTTACCTATGAGCTACATCTTCGTTCTCCCAAAGGTCTGACAAACACTTTTGAATTCCTTCCAAACTGTCAGTTAGACTGCAGACTATCAAGAATGATTTGAAATGCCTATAATATGCAGAAGTTGATGTGGGAAAACATGAAAAAATGTTGATATCTAGCCAGGAGTGCATTGCATTGAAAAGTTACTCTTTTGACAGTTACTTTAATATGCTACATATTGAGTCACAGTAGTAGTTGTTAAATGTAACCCAGCCACAGGGGATGCAAAAACCAGTGGGTTTCTTTGTGCCGCTCCCAATCCCAGATAAATGGGGAGGATTACGTCAGGAAGGGAATCCGGTGTAAAATTTTGCCAGATCAACATGTGGTCAACAATACAGATTTCCATACCGGATCAGTCGAGTCCAGGTTAACAACAACAGCCACCAGTACTGTTAGCCAACAGGGTGCTGGCAGAAGTTGAGCTACTGTGGAGAAGAAGAGGGTGGAGATGTGTCCAGAGGACAGAGGAGAGGAGGAAGGCAAAGAGAGTGGAACTGAAGGTAGGAACTTTGAATGTTGGCAGTATGACTGATAAGGAGAAAAAGTTAGCCAATATGATGGAGAGAAGGAAGATTGATATACAGGGTGCCCACAAAAAACACTCCGTGATTTTAAATGGTTACAAAATCAAAACTTATTGGAATATGTTTACAAATAAGATGACAGCAAATACATTAACTCAAAACATTTCTTCTTTTCCCCTGCAGATTCTTCTGTGCACTCCTTATACCACTAGCGGACTATAAAATTTAAGATGACACTCACCCGACAGCAACACAGCTGGTGTGTGTTGGAATTTCATACAACAACAACTGTTGTGACTGTGCAGCCTGCTTTCAGACACAAATTTCATGTGAATCTGCCCACTAACAAGTCCATTTTGTTCCTTTGGGGGTACGTGAAAGACAGAGTGTACGTACCTCCACTACCCGCAACTATGGATGATCTGCAGGAACGCATCACTGAAGCTATAAACGCGATCACGGCGGATGTGCTTCAGAGAGACTGGTCCGAGCTTGATTATCGCATCGATGTTTGCCGAGTAACAGGTGGGGCGCACATCGAATGTATGCAATCAACAGATAACATATGAAACTTTATGAGTTGATGAAACTGTATCCTCAAAGATGAAAGAATATTCCAACAAAGTTTGATTTTGTAACCATTTAAAATCAAGAAGTGTTTTTGTGGGCACCCTGTATTGTGCGTGCAAGAGTCTAAATGGAAGAGGAGTAAGGCCAGGTGGATTGGAGGTGGATTCAAATTGTTCTATCATGGTGTGGATGAAGAAATAGGGTAGGGGTTATTCTGAAGGAACAACATGTCAAGAGCGTTTTGGAAGTGAAAAGAGTGTCAGACAGAGTAATGATTATGAAGCTGGAAATTGGAGGTGTGATGATGAAAGTTGGGTGTGCGATGGATGAGAAAGAAGATTTCTGGAGTGAGTTGGATGAAGTGATAGACAGTGTACCCAAGGGACATAAAGTGGTGATTGGAGTGGATTTCAGTGAACATTTTAGTGAAGGGAACAAAGGAGATGAGGAGGTGATGGGTAGGTATGGTGTCAAGGAAAGGAATGAAGAAGGTCAGATGACAGTGGACTTTGCAAAAAGGATGGGCATGGCTGTGGTGAATGCGCATTTTAAGAAGAGGGAGGAACTTAGGGCGGCATACAAGAGTGGAGGAATATGCACACAGGTAGATTATATCCTATGCAGAAGAGTCAATCTGAAGGAGATTGAAGACTGCAAAGTGGTGACATGAGAAAGTGTAGTTAGACAGCATAGGATGGTGGTCTGTAGGAATGACATTGGAGATAAAGAAGAGGAGGAGAGTGAGGGCAGAGCTAAGGATCAAATGGTGGAAGTTGAAAAAGGAAGACTGCAAGGCTGAGTTTGGGGAGGAGGTAAGACAGTCACTGGGTGGCAATGAAGAGTTACCAGACAGCTGGGCAACTACAGCAGAAGTAGTAGGGGTGACTGCAAAAAGAGTGCTTGGAGTGACATCTGGACAGAGGGAGGAAGGAAGAAAAGGAAACCTGGTGGTGGAATGGGTAAGTACAGGAGAGTATACAGAGGAAGAGGACAGCGAAGAAGAAGTGGGATTGTCAGAGAGATGCAGAAAGTAGACAAGAGTGCAGGAGATAAGCTGCAAGGTGAAAAGAGACGTGGCAAAGGCTAAAGACTGTTTAACCAGTTTGTTTAATGGAATCTTGGAAAGTGAGAGGATGCCTGAGAAGTGGAGAAGAACTGTACTGGTACTGATTTTTAAGAATAAGGGGGGTGTGCAGAGCTGTATTAACTACAGGGGGATAAATTGATGAGTCACGGCTTGAAATTATGGGAAAGAGCAGTGGAAGCTAGGTTAGGAAGGGAGGTGATGATTAATGAGCAGCAGTATGGTTTCATGCCAAGAAAGAGCACAACAGATGTAAAGTTTGCTCTGAGGGTGTTGATGGAGAAGTATAGAGAAGGCCAGAAGGAGCTGCATTGTGTCTTTGTGGACCTGGAGAAAGCATATGATGGGTGCCTTGAGAGGAGTTGTGGTATTGTATGAGGAAGTTGGGAGTGGCAGAGAATTATGTAAGAGTTGTACAGGATATGTACAAGGGAAGTGTGACTGTGGTGAGGTCTGCGGTAGGAGTGACGGATGCGTTCAAGGTGGAGGTGCAGGGAGTAGAGATGGCGAAGGTGGACGAGTTTAAACACAGTACAGAGTAATACAGTACAGAGTAATGGGGATTGTGGGAGAGAGGTGAAAAAAAGAGTGCAGGCAGGGTGGAATGGGTGGAGAAAAGTGTCAGGAGTAATTTGTGACAGACGGTTATCAGCAAGAGTGAAAGGGAAGATCTACAGGATGGTAGTGAGACCAGCTATGTTATATGGGTTGGAGACGGTGGCACTGGGCAAAAAAACAGAAGACAGAGCTGGAGGTGGCAGAGTTAAAGATGTTAAGATTTGCATTGGGTGTGACGATGATGGACAGGATTAGAAATGGGTACATTAGATGGTCAGCTCATGTTGGACGGTTTGGAGACAAATTCAGAGAGGCAAGATTGCGTTGGTTTGAACATGTGCAGACGAGCGATGCTGGGTATTTTGGAAATAGGATACTAAGGATAGAGCTGCCAGGTAAAAGAAAAAGAGGATTTATGGATGTGGTGAGAGAGGACATGCAGGTGATGGGTGTGACAGAGCAAGATGCAGAGGACAGGAAGATATGGAAAAGATGATCTGCTGTGGCAAACCCTAACAGAAGCAGACGAAAGAAGAAGAAGAAGTTGTTAAATGTGACTTGTTCCTCAATGTCTCCTAAAAAATGGATAAAAGGCCTTGTTTAGTATGTAGTAAAAACTCTTCAAGTTGAAAAAGTGTTCATGTTCATGCACTACACCACAGTTGCATGGTGAGTAGTTATTGTACCTTGCACGTCATTTGAAGTGTTTTAATCACTACTAGACCAGTTTAGATCCAAGATTCCTGAAGAGCTGATGTGAAGGAGACTATTCGATTGTTTCATTGTATATTAATTTACATAACGGGTCTGAATCTAAAGTGTAGCCGCTTTTTGCAAGTTGCCATTTTCAGCCAATCTCACAATGAATGTTGCATCTGGACCGAGTACCAAGCTCAGTTTTTGTTCAGCTTGGAAGAATGTAATTTTAAGAATGGAAGAGTGTAATGTTACAGTTATAGGAGATCATATCCAATATTCATGATGAATTAAGTTAAAGTTTAAGATGTGCAATTATTACATTACCTTTACAGTAATCTGTAAATTGTTCAAATCTGTATCTTAACTGCACAGATTGCAACTTTGAAGTCATCTCATCCTGAAAATTTGTCTACAGCTATTTCACCAATAAAAAAGCCATCTGAATGCTGTAAAAAGTTATAAAATGAAAAAAGTAAAAGCTATAATGAGGACTTTATGTGAAAGAAAGTGTTCAATCCCTTTGTGGAATTTCAAGAGAATAAAGATCAAAAATTGAAAGGAAATAATGTAGAAAAAGGAAGGAACTACAGAGAGTGAAGGCTCATCACTAATATAACCTATGTACTGGTACTGATTCCATTTCCATTTTAAAAATATATTAAAATTATACTTTTGCCAAATGAGATAAATACAACTTTTAATATTCCAGTTGATGCTGTGCTGAAAATCAGGCTGCTGCTGCTGTTACTTGTGGGCTGGTAATGAAAGCAGAGATCATAAAGCCTTGGGTGCAATTATAGGAGATCTTAATCACTGAGCTCTTGATGACTGCTATGGAAATTGATATACTTATCTCTCAAAACGTCTACCATGTCTGGGTAACTCTGATCAGAATATCACCTGGGTTATTCTGACCTGTTGTACATAGTAGAGACAAATAAAAACAAAAAGGTGAAAGTTAGAAGTTGGTCTGTTGAAGATACTTTGGGACTGGAAACCATTACTGTACTGTAAAATATCAATAAGTTAGTGGTGGCTATTGACATTTATACATACTTTTCAGACATGTTGTAAAAAGTAATCTAAGGTTTAACCAACAAGTAAACCTTGAGTGACCCCTATATTACAAGAAATTTTAAATTTGAAAAAACAAATATTTACCTATGGGGGGGGGGGGGGGGGGGGGGTGTAACAGCTAAAGGAAATAATGCAGAGCATTAAGCATAAGATTAAGAAGTGCAAGGCAAGATATGAAAACACATTAAAACTGCTCTAAAGCATTAATGCAAAGATGCCTAGCAAGGAGTACAAGCAATAATTGGCTGTAAATCTAAGAGGCTACTGTATGATTGCTGAGAGTTAACTTCTTTTTTGAAAAGATTTGATTAATGTCAGTTGCAGCTTTGATACTATGGAGGAACGTTTTGGACAAAATAAAATAAAATATGGTGAAATGTGACCATAAAAAAATATATAAATAGTAACAACATGAAATATAACTATAAATAATTAAATGTGCCTTAAAAATATAATTCTTGTAGGTCAAAATATAGTTTTTAGCTTCTTTCTTTACGTTTTTATTTATTTATTTCTTCATTCATTTTATGTCACTGTATGTTTATGTATACTATTTATGTCACTATACTGCACTATGTATACTGCACGCAACATGAAGTACTCCTTGAATTTAAATTTGTCACTTTCATTCGTCAAAGTTGAGAGGGCGGCTCTAGCAAGTGCTGTGTTCTAATTGCTGAATCGTCGGTACACTGGACTTAAACCTTCGGCCATCAAATATGACACTTAAAACAGTCACTTCAGATGCAGGCTCCTCCTGTTGAATTTATAAAATTAAAGTGGCCCCTTTTCAAACAGGAATTCTGGACAAGTTTTGCTTGCACTCGTAGTCAACGTGCACAGTCACAACTCTGAGAATGCATTTCAGCCACAGGATTCCCAAGTCAAGTCAAGCACATCAGACCACTCTGCTGACAATTCACAAATCAAACAACAGCACTCACTAGAGTGAAAGTGACCGTTTTAAATTCAAACTGTACCTCATGTTGTATTTGGAGACATATTATGGACAAAATTAAATAAATAAATCAGCAACAAAAACATATTCTGTGACGCATTTTTTTTAATTTATGCTCACATTTCATGCTCTTTTTCTTTATTTATTGTCACATTTCACCCATGAACAAACAGTGCAGACATGGGCCATCCCAGAAAATGCAGGTATTGAAATAAACCATTGACACTGTTACAACAAAATGTAAGCAAGTAAAACTAGGAAAGACTCCCAGCCCTGATTGTGTTAACTCCAAAATTTTAAAACCATACACTGACCAATTATTACATTCCTTTCACAAGCTGTTACAAATGTTAGTAGATAGTAAAGTAAATCTTGACCTTTGAAAAACCTTGAAGATTGTCCTGGTACAGAAAAACAATACACCTACTGTAAATGAGAAATTTATTTCCATTTGTTGTTAACTACAGTTCTAAGTAGGTGCTTTATACTGATTGAATCAAAACACTTTTTTTCTGGTGATTGTACCCATCTTGAACAGCAATGTATATAAGTAAATAAAAGAACACCTTTGAACATAGGTAGTTTTAATTTCTATATTCTATATTTCTATAACTTGCTATCCAGGCTCATCATCTGGCTCATTTGATATAACTTGATGTTAAATTTGAATGAATCTGATTTTCTAATTAATAATGCCAGCAGGTAAAGGAGATTTAGCTGAACTTCGTCAATTCTTAAAAACTTTTAACCCTAGTGCCCCAGGAGACTGTTTTCTGTCACTAGTACTGCACATTTGAATAGAAATGAGAGCACAACATACAACTCTGACTTCCACATTTTTAGGTGCATTGCCATTAAATGTTAAAAGCACCAGCTTATCATCATCATATTTGTCTGCTTGCATATAACAACTCAGTCCCAGTGGACTAATTTCTTTAAAATTTAGTCCAATTATTCTCTGAAATTTGTAAGGAAAGTTTTATTTTTGTAGAGCTATAACACTACACATATTTTTGAAAAATACCATACCATACCATATTTATTTGTTGAGCGCTTAAAAACACAGCATTACAACCGACCAAAGCGCTGTACAGTTAAAACAAACAGGACTAAAAACAAAATATTAAAGCAAACATTAAGAGAGAATTTGAATTAAAAACTAAAAACAGGTCAGAGGAACCAATAAAATAGAGAAAATAGCGAAAAACAAGTAGAAAATGAAACAAGTTAAGAATTAAAAGCCAATGTGAAGAAGTGCGTTTTTAAGCGTGATTTGAATGTGGCAACTGAAGTGGCTTGCCTAACCACTAAGGGTAGGGAGTTCCAGAGCCTGGGTGCACTGATGGAGAAAGCCCTTTCACCACGAGCTTTGAAACGTGCCTTGGGAACGGTTAGAAGGAGCTGATCTGCTGATCTAAGAGCGCGAGGGGGATTGTATAGATGGAGCAAAACACTCAAGTAGGCAGGGGCTAGACCATTTAATGCCTTATAAGTTAGGAGGAGTATCTTAAAATCGATTCGGAATCTAACCGGCAGCCAATGTAAGGTTTTTAAAATTGGAGTAATATGTTGGCCTCTGCCACTCCCTGTTAGAAGCCTTGCAGCCGCATTTTGAACCAGTTGTAGTCTAGAAAGAGTGGCTTTGCTGATACCATAAAGGGAGGAATTAGAGTAATCAAGCCGGGACGTAATAAATGCATGGATTACTGATTGCAGGAAATGGTTAGACAGAATAGGCTTGAGTTTGGCGATACGCCTGAGCTGGGAAAAACAGGATTTTACTGTGCTGTTGACTTGAGCATCCATTTTCAGGAACGAATCCATTTTGATTCCAAGATTAAAGATAGATGAAGTTACTGGAGTGGGAAGAGAGTCGAGGCCAAAAGATGGAATCTGTTTGTAGTCGGGACTAAAAACAATGACCGCGGTTTTTGAATCATTCAGGTGAAGGAAATTTACAGCCAGCCAATCCTTAATGTCAGATAGGCAGTCGAGGAGAGGTTTGGTGGAGTCAGTTGGCTTAAGGGAAAAATAAATTTGGCAGTCGTCAGCATATAGATGATATGAAATTGCATGTTTTCTAAAAATTGCACCTAATGGCAGAATTGAGAAAAGTAGTGGCCCTAAAATGGAACCCTGGGGGACCCCACATGGGAGTAGGACTGATTCAGATGAAAAGAGTCCTGTTGCAGAAATATGACCTGAACCAGTCGAGGGCTGAGCCAGATACACCAGCCCAGGATTTGAGTCGGGAGATCATGATGCCATGATCGATTGTGTCAAACGAGGCAGATAGGTCGAGAAGAACCATAATCACATGAAGTCCCGAGTCCAATGCCAAAAGGATGTCATTTAGGACACGTAAATGCACGGTTTCTGTGCTATGTTGGGGCCTAAAGCCTGACTGAAAAAGGTCCATTACCTGATGGTCCTGTAAGTGATGAGTTAATTGCTCATAAACTACTTTTTCTAGTATTTTTGACAAGAAGGTAGTTTGGAAATTGGATGAAGATTGGAAAGAACGGCAGGGTCTAAATCAGGTTTTTTCAGAATAGGATGTACAACTGCGTGTTTGAAAGCACGAGGAACTATAGCCGAAGATAGACTACTAGTTATGATCTTTAGGACGTCGTATCGAATCGCAGGAAACACATCTTTCAGGAGTCTGGGCGGCACCACATCGTCCAGAGAGCCCGAAGGCTTCATTGAGGCGATGATTTTTTCCAGATGGAAGAGCGAAATGGGTTTAAAGCTGGTGAAAGAGCCGTGTGCAGGAACGGCTAAGTCAACAGAGCCAGAAGAAGAAATGGAGATCTGGGATCTAATGTTCGTGACCTTATCCAGAAAAAACGTAAGGATCTAATCACAAAGAGCAGTGGAAGCAGAAGAAAAAACAGTTGCAACTGGAGAAAGGACAGCATTTAGTGTTTTATATAAGACACGTTGATTGCCAGAGTTTTTTAAAATGATATTCGCGAAAAAACGGTTCTTTGCACCTCTGACTGCTCTCTGGTATTGGGACCACGCATCTCTCATGCGGTCGAAGGTAACAATAAGACCATCTTTCCTCCATTTGCGTTCTAGACGCCTACAGTTTTGCCTGATGGAACGAGTTTGTTCGTTTAGCCATGGGTCAACCTTGACTTTAGATTGTCTCTGTTTGAGTGGGGCTACGTCATCCATCACAGAACAGCAGGAAGTATGGAAGGTTTGCAATAAAACATCAACATCCGTGGATTCACATGATGTGGAAATTGATGAAAAAGCAGCTGCAAAATCTTTAGTAGCAGAGGGGGGAATGACACGGGAGAGACGGGTGGTGGTGGATTTACTATGCTTAACAGAGACCAAATCCAAATTAAACAAAACTGGCGAGTGATCGGAAAAGCTGGGAGGCAGAAAGTCCAAGTCACTGATTCTGAGACCGCGAGAAAGAACCAGGTCCAATATGAGAACCTGTCCATGTGTTGGCCCGTTTACAAGTTGAGAGAGACCAAAGGAGTCAATAATGTCCAGAAAATCTTTTGCTAGAGGTTTAGCGGGACAGCAAACATGGATATTAAAATCACCCAAACAAAGAAAGCGATCATATCTGCAGGTAATAACAGCCAAGAAAGCTGCAAATTCATCTAAAAAGTCCTTATTATATTTTGGAGGGCGATAGATGAGTGTACAAAGCAACAGTGGTGAGCAGACTAGTTCAAGCATACTAAGCTCAAAAGTTGAAGGGGAAAAAGAAAAGGGAAAGGAAGGGCGGTTGCAAATGAAATCGGATTTAAATAAGGTCAATAAGCCCCCACCACGGCGCTGCACTCTCGGCGTGTTGATAAAGGAACATCCCGGGGGCAAAACTTCAGTAAGTGGGAGCGTCTCGCCCGGCAACATCCAGGTTTCAGCAGCACATAAACAATCCAGGCCATTGGAAAGAAAAAAGTCTTTCAGAATAAAAGTTTTGTTCACAACCGATCTGGCATTTATCAGCGCAAAACGAAGCGGCTGGGACGACGTTAACAAAGACTCACCAGCCGTAGTGGCTGACATTTTCGTGATGCGGCGCAGATTGTTAAAGTTCACCCCCCCGGCGGCGTTGACGGAGCGAGGCAGGGAGGTACATCAGAGCATCCGAGGGCAAGTGGTATTCCGGCAGCATTACATCATGTTGGAAACCAGGAGATGATCAGCACCTATTTGAAAAGCATTAGTACATTTCTGTATCACGTATCTTAAAGCTGAGAAACTTCCTGTGAAGTCTTAGTTATTGAATTACTTAAGAAAGGTTATTTCAGCCTGTGTATGTTACTTTACACATGGCCAGGAACACATTGTCATATCAGTGACTATCGTGGATCACTGCTACATCAAATCAAGGCTCCTCCTGCATGAAGTTTTACCAGATAACTTCAAACAGCACAACACTATAAACTGTAATCATAAAAGTTTAAAATGTACGGAAGCTCTGAACCGCACAGTGAAAAAAATTATGGGATAACCCTTATATCATATGTACATGAAAATATCTCATACGTACGAGATACTTTCACATACGTACAAGATGTTTTTACATACGTACGAGATACTTTCACATATGTACAAGATGTTTTTACGTACGTGCGAGATACTTTCACATACGTACAAGATTTTTCACGTACGTATGAGATAAGGGTTATCCCATAATTTTTTTCACTGTGCGGTTCAGAGCTTCCGTACATTTTAAACTTTTATGATTACAGTTTATAGTCTTGTGCTGTTTGAAGTTACCTAGTAAAACTTCAAGCAGGAGGAGCCTTGATTTGATGTAGCAGTGATCACACTTTCACATACGTATGAGATAAACCTACATTAAAATATTACAAACGTCCATTTCAGGGCTGCCTAATTACGACCTTACCAAGGCCACGGCGCTTCAGTTTGATGTTACTTCCAGCTCTTGTAGCATGGTGATATAAAAAAGCAGATGGGTGAGCTTTTATTTATTAAAGGAGTGTTTTCTTTTACTAGGAAATAGCTTGAATGCATAGCCTGCTTTTATAAACTTGCCAATATCCATTTCTGTGCAATGTAACTGTGTGAAGAAAACATCAGACTCTTCAGTGATATGTCCTGTTTCCATAAAATGATGTACAGTAGCACGCAATTGTATTTGGTGCTCATCTGAATGTATCCAGTGCACATGCAGTATTGGCCAGTGCGACCTTAAAGTACCTGGTGCTCAGGCTATGGAAGGGGTGGGCACAAGATATATACATGGTGGGCATGAGATAGTAAGTTGTACGCACCAAATTGTTTCCCAGGAAGGAAAAAAAAAACATATCTCCTCAGGGGCTCTATACGAGTGTGCAGACAAATACCTGTAAACATAAAGCACGTACCTAAACCCTAACCCTCCCACAAGCCTAATCTTAACCATAGTGTAACGGGGTATGCGATGGGCATTTCGTGACTGACGTTGTGGGAATTACCTGACGTACGTCATAGGTATTGCAGGCCGCAGTTAAACCCATCTCCAACCATCCCACATCCCCTTAATAAATAAAAGCCCACCCGTCTGCTTTTTTATATCACTGTGCTACAAGAGCTGGAAGTGATGTCAAACTGAAGAGCTGTGGCCTTGGTAGGGTCGTAATTAGGCAGCCCTGAAGAGCACATTTGTAATATTTTAATCTAAGTTTTTTTCTCGTAAATATGTGAAAACATCTTGTACATATGAGATAAGGGTTATCTCATAATTTTTTTCACTGTGCGGTTCAAAGCTTCCGTAAAAATGCAAGCAAGGAAAACAAAAGTTCACTGATGTACAGTGAATAGAAGAAAGGAGTTCCATAAGAGCGGTTCTGTAAGCAGTGATACAGGGAATATGCATGTTCTAAATATTACATTATATTAATATCTTCCTCACTGCTACATAAACTGAAGGTTATGATATTTCACTGACACTGTAATATAAGTGAGCACTGCTACAGCCAACCTTTTTGGCTTGAGACTTCAATATAGATTTATTCCTCTGTCAGGTACTTCTTTCAATACTTTGAGAAATATTATCTACAATCAGCCATACACCCTAAACAACTAACAACAGCACATCAATAAATGCAATTTTTGTGTCACTTCAGTTGGAATCTGCTGTCTAAGAAAATTTTTTCAGCCACCAAAAGACTAATTGGGGTCAGCTTTTAACTGCTTGCTATTTTGAAATGCTATTAAAAAACATGCATTTTTATGTGCTCTGTTAATGCTTGTAATTATATTCTGCTTTCAGTCATTTTTGAATATGATTCATTGTAACAAAAATATATAACAAACAAAACTCTGATGAAGTAAATTCTGCATTGGCTGGGTTGTTTAAATCTTACCCTTCAGCCCTGGTATATTTTAACAGTAAAACGGAACAGAATGGAGTGGAAACTAAGGAGATGGTAATTGATTTCAGAAGGAAAAAGACAGTAGTCCTCTCTTCTCAAAAAATAGAGAACTGTGAGTGACAAACCCTCCTGCACTATAAGTTGTGTCTAAGCAATGTGACAAGAAATGGAATCCTACAATGCGAAATAAAAAGAAAGTGTCTACCAGCAAATGTCATTCCTAGTCGCAAAGAGTCTGGCTCTTCAGCAATTAGACCATTTCATGACAAAAAATAGTTGTATATTGATTAATGTTTTAACTGTGTCTGCCCCTTCTTTTGTCATGTGATGTCATTTTCTACTGTGCTTTATCCAGAACCAGGATTGTGTGGTGGGCGGGGATTGGGTTTGGTTTTCGGAGAGCTAAAGTTTACCCCAACTAGCATAGGGTGCAAGTCAGGAACAAATCCTTGACAGGGTGTTAGACCTTTATAGGACTAACACACACACAATTCAATTAACCTGCATGTCTTTGGTCAATGGAAGGAAAAGTGAGCACATAGAGGAAATCCAAGCACCATGCAGGGAAAAATGCAATACGTGTTGAAATAATTCCACAGACCAAATATCTTTGTTTTAAAAGTTTTAGTAAAAGTTCAAAGCAAAACAGTTCACACAAAAACAGAGATAAAGTTGGTATTGCTAAGTAAAGAAAAGTTCTTGTTTAAAGAAAATTCTCTTTAAGGGTTATTTATCTTGTTTCTTTTCTCTAAGTTTGGTCATACAGTCAAACCATTTCCAAGTGGTCAGAAAACTGTATGCCAATCCCATTTGCAATCTGCAAATATGTCTAACAGTCCATGCTAGCAATGAGACTATTTCTTAACTGGCTTAATTAACACTCCGTATTACAGGTATAGCCAAGAAGGTTCTATTTCACATTAACTTACAGGGGACAGAAGGCTGTATCATAATCTATAGCTATGGAAAAAAGTCATTCTATTCAAATTAAGCAATCACTTATATGAATTTAACATTAAGCATTAACTTTCTAAGATTGGCTCTTACATGTATTGATCATTATTTTTAAAAATGCCAAGATTTCCTCCTGAAACATTGTTCTCTTTATAGCATACTCGTTTTTACTTCAGAATAAACTGAACCAAACAAGAAATAAAAATAGAAAAAGTGCCTCATTGCCCTTGTCAAAAGAAGCTCAACACTTTCTGAAAGTATGAGGAAATTTACAAGTGTAAAACCAACCCATTCTCATCTGAGGAACAGAGTGCTGCTGTTTCTCTTAACTCCTTTGTCCTTGGTTCAAATAGGTCTGAGAACTGTCTGCCATTGTATGTTTTTCATTCCAGATTTCCTCCCTCATCCCAAAATCCTTAAAAGTATGTAATTTTTAATGGCTCCAATTGGCTTCATATATGTAAGTGTAGGTAGGTGCATGAGTGTACCACATGATAAACTGGTCTTCCAATCAGGGTTACTTTCCATCTTGTGCTCAGTGTTACCCCTCTCCCCATGATCCTAGATTAGAATAAGGGGGTTTGGGTGTTGAAAAGAAAAGAAAGCAGTATAAAATAATAATCCTTTCGAAGCGGATTCCAAGGTACATTCTTAAAAATAAAGGTACCAGAGTGATGCCACAGGAGAACCGTTTTTGGTTCTCAAAAAACCCATTCACATGAAGGTTTCAGAAAGAACATTTATTGATTTAGATCCTTAGCAGGCTCCATACAACAAATAGCAATGAATAAATTTTAATACATTTGTGAAATACCAGTGGGTCCTGGTTTTAAATGGACTTGTGCTGCATACAATAACAGAGACTAAGACCAAGGTTTTCCTTATTTGTTAGTGTCCTGTTAGGTAGACTACCATTCATTTTTTTCTACATATTGGGAAGTTTTTCAAAGCACAAAGAACTTCATATGCAAACAACCCATCCCAGAATGAAATTGTGCTTGGTCAAGCAATGTCTCTATGAGGAACCACACAGCCTAGTAAAGAACTATAAAATACCATTAATGAACCATTATTTTTAAGAGTGTAGGACAGCACAATGATTAACAAAATGTCATGAGAGTCTGTAGAGGAAGGAGGAAATTAGCATAGCATTACAGTAGATGCATGGAGATCTAACAGGTGAAGTTCATTCATTGTTCGGCATTTCTTATTTTAGACAATGGGAGATTCAAAAAGTAATACCAGAATTACAACAGATATAAAGGATAAATGGAGAAAGTTATTATGTGTAGGTTTATACAACAGAATTTATAAAAGAAGACAGACATTTATGTGAAGTGTAAAATTTACATTAGTAAATCATGAGTCAAAACAATAAGGAAAATGATTGCATTTCAAAAGAAGCAGAGAAACATACAAAATGTTTCAACCCTAATCAGAACCAATAAGGAAATTATTCATATGTGTTAGGAATAAAAGAAAAAAAATATGGTGAGAGAAATGCTCAAGGTTAGAATAGCAGGAAAAGACCATGAGAGAAACCAAGAACAAGATAATGATAATGATGATTAATCCGGTCTAATTACAGTATGTGATGCCTCAGGGATTACCTTCTGTGACTGACATTTGTGACAGTTGCCTGCTTGCTTTTAATACAATGAAAGTAAGTAAAGTCTTATAAACCTGCAAGAGATTGATTTACAAATGACTTGGCCAAGGGCGGCACGGTGGTGCAGTGGGTAGCGCTGCTGCCTCGCAGTTGGGAGACCTGGGGACCTGGGTTCACTTCCCGGGTCCTCCCTGCGTGGAGTTTGCATGTTCTCCCCGTGTCTGCGTGGGTTTCCTCCGGGCGCTCCGGTTTCCTCCCACAGTCCAAAGACATGCAGGTTAGGTGGATTGGCGATTCTAAATTGGCCCTACTGTGTACTTGGTGTGTGGGTGTGTTTGTGTGTGTCCTGCGGTGGGTTGGCACCCTGCCTGGGATTGGTTCCTGCCTTGTGCCCTGTGTTGGCTGGGATTGGCTCCAGCAGACCCCCGTGACCCTGTGTTCGGATTCAGCGGGTTGGAAAATGGATGGATGGATGACTTGGCCAAAGCCATTTTAAAGAATATAAGTCCTCATTCTTAAGGAGATTTTCCTACAGTTTGAGTAGATGTTTTAATTAATGTCTAAGCTAAACCTTTTTGTGTAGCATTTATTTGGATGTAAGACAGTTCTGACCATTTTGATGATGTTACTAGAATACGCTCCAGCCACCAAAATGCAGAACTAGACAAAGCAGGCATAGGTTATTAATAAATAAATGAAAAAATGGGACACTGCCATGCTGACTGACTTACACAGTGTCACATAGTAAGTCAGTGCTATGAACTGAACTGACTGTGACATACAGTTCAAAACTTAATCATTAAGATATACTCCTTGTATCAGTGCATCCATCCATCCATCCATCCATTGTCTCCCGCTTATCCGAGGTCGGGTCGCGGGGGCAGCAGCTTGAGCAGAGATGCCCAGACTTCCCTCTCCCCGGCCACTTCTTCTAGCTCTTCCGGGAGAATCCCAAGGCGTTCCCAGGCCAGTCGAGAGACATAGTCCCTCCAGCGTGTCCTGGGTCTTCCCCGGGGCCTCCTCCCGGTTGGACGTGCCTGGAACACCTCACCAGGGAGGCGTCCAGGAGGCATCCTAATCAGATGCCCGAGCCACCTCATCTGACTCCTCTCGATGCGGAGGAGCAGTGGCTCTACTCTGAGCCCCTCCCGGATGACTGAGCTTCTCACCCTATCTTTAAGGGAAAGCCCAGACACCCTGCGGAGGAAACTCATTTCAGCCGCTTGTATTCGCGATCTCGTTCTTTCGGTCACTACCCATAGCTCATG
The DNA here is from genome assembly GCF_900747795.2 of Erpetoichthys calabaricus. Taxonomy (NCBI): domain Eukaryota; kingdom Metazoa; phylum Chordata; class Cladistia; order Polypteriformes; family Polypteridae; genus Erpetoichthys; species Erpetoichthys calabaricus. Next base: position 124,393,206 of record NC_041402.2, on the reverse strand, counting down.
ACCATAGGTGAGGGTAGGAACATAGATCGACTGGTAAATTGAGAGCTTCGCCTTGCGGCTCAGCTCCTTTTTCACCACGACAGACCGATGCAACGCCCGCATTACTGCGGATGCCGCACCGATCCGCCTGTCGATCTCACGCTCCATTCTTCCCTCACTCGTGAACAAGACCCCGAGATACTTGAACTCCTCCACTTGGGGCAGGATCTCGCTACCAACCCTGAGAGGGCACTCCACCCTTTTCCGGTTGAGGACCATGGTCTCGGATTTGGAGGTGCTGATTCTCATCCCAGCCGCTTCACACTCGGCTGCGAACCGATCCAGAGAGAGCTGAAGATCACGGCCTGATGAAGCAAACAGGACAACATCATCTGCAAAAAGCAGTGACCCAATCCTGAGCCCACCAAACCGGACCCCCTCAACACCCTGGCTGCGCCTAGAAATTCTGTCCATAAAAGTTATGAACAGAATCGGTGACAAAGGGCAGCCCTGGCGGAGTCCAACTCTCACTGGAAACGGGTTCAACTTACTGCCGGCAATGCGGACCAAGCTCTGGCACTGATCGTACAGGGACTGAACAGCCCTTATCAGGGGGGGCCGGTACCCCATACTCTCGGAGTACCCCCCACAGGATTCCCCGAGGGACACGGTCGAATGCCTTTTCTAAGTCCACAAAACACATGTAGACTGGTTGGGCAAACTCCCATGCACCCTCCAGGACCCTGCTAAGGGTATAGAGCTGGTCCACTGTTCCGCGACCAGGACGAAAACCACACTGTTCCTCCTGAATCCGAGGCTCGACTATCCGACGGACCCTCCTCTCCAGGACCCCTGAATAGACTTTTCCAGGGAGGCTGAGGAGTGTGATCCCTCTGTAGTTGGAACACACCCCTCCGATCCCCCTTCTTAAAGAGGGGGACCACCACCCCGGTCTGCCAATCCAGAGGCACTGTCCCTGATGTCCATGCAATGTTGCAGAGGCGTGTCAGCCAAGACAGTCCTACAACATCCAGAGCCTTGAGGAACTCCGGGCGTATCTCATCCACCCCCGGGGCCCTGCCACCAAGGCGTTTTTTGACCACCTCGGTGACCTCAGTCCCAGAGATGGGGGAGCCCACCTCTGAGTCCCCAGGCTCTGCTTCCTCATTGGAAGGCATGTTAATGGGATTGAGGAGGTCTTCAAAGTATTCCCCCCACCGACCCACAACGTCCCGAGTCGAGGTCAGCAGCGCACCATCCCCACCATATACAGTGTTGACACTGCACTGCTTCCCCTTCCTGAGACGCCGGATGGTGGACCAGAATCTCCTCGAAGCCGTCCGAAAGTCATTCTCCATGGCCTCCCCAAACTCCTCCCACGCCCGAGCTTTTGCCTCAGCAACCACCAAAGCCGCATTCCGCTTGGCCTGCCGGTACCTATCAGCTGCCTCCGGGGTCCCACAGGACAAAAGGGTCCTGTAGGACTCCTTCTTCAGCTTGACGGCATCCTTCACCGCCGGTGTCCACCAGCGGGTTCGGGGATTGCCGCCACGACAGGCACCGACCACCTTACGGCCACAGCTCCGGTCAGCTGCCTCAACAATACAGGCACGGAACATGGCCCATTTGGACTCAATGTCCCCCACCTCCCTCGGGATGTGGGCGAAGTTCTGCCGGAGGTGGGAGTTGAAGCTACTTCTGACAGGGGGCTCTGCCAGATGTTCCCAGCAGACCCTCACAACACGTTTGGGCCTACCACGCCTGACCGGCATCCTCCCCCCACCATCGAAGCCAACTCACCACCAGGTGGTGATCAGTTGACAGCTCCGCCCCTCTCTTCACCCGAGTGTCCAAGACATGTGGCCGCAAGTCCGACGACACGACCACAAAGTCGATCATCGAACTGAGGCCTAGGGTGTCCTGGTGCCAAGTGCACATATGAACACCCCTATGCTTGAACATGGTGTTCGTTATGGACAATCCGTGACGACCACAGAAGTCCAATAACAAAACACCGCTCGGGTTCAGATCGGGGGGGCCATTCCTCCCAATCACGCCCTTCCAGGTCTCACTGTCATTGCCCACGTGAGCATTGAAGTCTCCCAGCAGAACGAGGGAGTCCCCAGAAGGTATGCCCTCTAGCACCCCCTCCAGGGACTCCAAAAAGGGTGGGTACTCCGAACTGCTGTTCGGTGCATACGCACAAACAACAGTTAGGACCCGTCCCCCCACCCGAAGGCGAAGGGAGGCTACCCTCTCGTCCACCGGGGTAAACCCCAATGTACAGGCTCCAAGTTGGGGGGCAATAAGTATACCCACACCTGCTCGGCGCCTCTCACCGGGGGCAACTCCAGAGTGGTAGAGAGTCCAGCCCCTCTCAAGGAGATTGGTTCCAGAGTCCAAGCTGTGCGTCGAGGTGAGCCCGACTATATCTAGCCGGAACCTCTCAACTTCGCGCACTAGCTCAGGCTCCTTCCCCTTCAGAGAGGTGACATTCCACGTCCCAAGAGCCAGTTTCTGTAGCCGAGGATCGGACCGCCAAGGTCCCCGCCTTCGGCCACCACCCAACTCACACTGCACCCGACCTCCTTGGCCCCTCCCATAGGTGGTGAGCCCCATGGGAAGGGGGACCCACGTTGCCTTTTCGGGCTGTGCCCGGCCGAGCCCCATGGGTGCAGGCCCGGCCACCAGGCGCTCGCCATCGAGCCCCACCTCCAGGCCTGGCTCCAGAGTGGGGCCCCGGTGACCCGCGTCCGGGCAAGGGAAAACGCCGTCCAAAATGGTTTTTCTTCATAGGAGGTTTGTTTAACCGCTCTTTGTCTCATCCCTCACCTAGGACCAGTTTGCCTTGGGTGGCCCTACCAGGGGCATAAAGCCCCGGACAACAGAGCTCCTAGGATCATTGGGACACGCAAACCCCTCCACCACGATAAGGTGACGGTTAAAGGAGGGGTGTATCAGTGCAAAGTCTTTAAATCCCTTGTTAGCTTTCTATGTACCTCCATCTCCCAATCCAATAATGTCATAAAGCAAAACCAGCAGTGCTACAACTTAATGAACTCCAATTCCCAGCTGCCCTGAGGGTATTGCCCTGATTGGATGTCTGCAACGGTTACAGGGACTGCTAGGGAAAGAAGGGCTGGAACGAACTTTAAAAGAGAGCCAGCTAAACAGTTGATCGTTTGTCAGCACTGTCACCGTTTGACTGTATGGATATTATGTGGTTGTCCTGCATTACTGTTGTATTGAATTCAAGTTTTGTCTCGTGCCCATATGCATTGTCTTCATCGGAGGGAGCGCTCCCACGCATCTCAACATGAAATTCTTCAGAAATGATAGGACAAACTTTATGTTCACCTCTACAGTTCACAGGATCTGAAGCTTCATTTGCATCTGTTACATGGGACTGATTCATGGACATTATCATAGGTGTTTATTGTTGTGTGCTGAATTTATTATCGGGGAAGGGGAGGGTTATTAGATTTTTTCTTGATGTTTATATCTAATTTCCTTTTAATATACTATTCATTAATTTATTTGATTTATTAGATTTTGTGTCTAACCCAGCCACAGGGGATGCACAAACAAGTGTGTTTCTTCATGCCGGTCCCAAACCTGGATAAATGGGGAGGGTTATGTCAGGAAGGGTATCCGGTGTAAAATTTTGCCAAATCAATATGCGGACAACAATACAAATTTCCATACTGGATCGGTCAAGCCCCGGGTTAACAATGACCACCACCAGTACTGTTAGTCAACAGGGTGCTGGTGGAAATTGGGTTACTGTTGGCTGAAGAAGAAGAAGGAGAAGAAGAGAGGGGAGATGTGTCTGGAGGCAGGAGGAGAGAAGGAAGGTAAAGAGAGTAAAACTGAGGGTAGGAACTTTGAATGTTGGCAGTATAACTGGTAAGGGGAGAGAGTTAGAAGATATGATGGAGAGAAGGTAGGTTAATATATTGTGTGTGCAAGAGACAAAATGGAAGGGGAGTAAGGCCAGGTGGATCAGAGGTAGATTCAAATTGTTCTGTCATGGTGTGGATAGGAGGAGAAATGGAGTAGGGGTTATTCTGAAGGTACAGTATGTCAAGAGTGTTCTGGAGGTGAAAAGAGTGTCAGACAGAGTAATGATTATGAAGCTGGAAATTGGAGGTGTGATGATGAATGTTGTTAGTGCATATGCCCCACAAGTTGGGTGTGCAATGGATGAGAAAGAAGATTTTTGGAGTGAGTTGGATTAAGTGATGAATAGTGTACCCAAGGGACAGAAAGTGGTGATTGGAGCAGATTTCAATGGACATGTTGGTGAAGGGAACAGAGGAGACGAGGAGGTGATGGGTAGGTATGGTGTCAAGGAGAGGAATGAAGAAGGTCAGAGGATAGTGGATTTTGCCAAAAGGATGGACATGGCTGTGGTAAATACGTATTTTAAGAAGAGGGAGGAACATAGAGTGACGTACAAGAGTGGAGGAAGATGCACACAGGTAGATTATATCCTATGCAGAAGAGTCAATCTGAAGGAGATTGAAGACTGCAAAGTAATGGCAGGAGTAGGTGGTAGTGAAGAATTACCAGACAGTTGGGAAACTACAGCAGATGTAGTAAGGGTGACAGCAAGAAGGGTGCTTGGCGTGACATCTGGACAGAGGAAGGAGGAAAAGGAAACCTGGTGGTGGAATGGGAAAGTACAGGAGAGTATACAGAGGAAGAGGATGGCAAAGAAGAAGTGGGACAGTCAGAGAGATGCGGAAAGTAGATAAGAGTATAAGGCGCAAAGTGAAGAGAGAGGTGGCGAAGGCTAAAGACAAAGCATATGATGAGTTGTATGAGAGGTTGGACACTAAAGAGAGAGAAAAGGACCTGTACCGATTGGCTAGACAGAGGGACCAAGCTGGGAAAGATGTGCAGCAGGTTAGGGTAATAAAGGATAAAGATGGAAACGTACTCACAAGCGAGGAGAGTGTTGAGCAGATGGAAAGAGTACTTTGAGAGGCTTATGAATGAAGAGAACGAGAGAGAGAAGAGGTTGGATGATGTGAAGATAGTGGATCAGGAAGTGCAATGGATTAGCAAGGAGGAAGTAAGGACAGCTATGAAGAGGATGAAGAATGGAAAAGCAGTTGGTCCAGATGACAAACCTGTGGAAGCATGGAGGTGTTTAGGAGAGATGGCAGTGGAGTTTTTAACCAGATTGTTTAATGGAATCTTGGAAAGTGAGAAGATGCCTGAGGAGTGGAAAAGAAGTATACTGGTGCGATATTTAAGAATAAGGGGGATGTGCAGGACTGTAGTAACTACAGGGGGATAAAATTGACGAGCCACAGTATGAAGTTATGGGAAAGAATAGTAGAAGCTAGTTTAAGAAGTGAGGTGATGATTAGTGAGCAGCAGTATGGTTTCATGCCAAGAAAGAATACCACAGATGCAATGTTTGCTCTGAGGGTGTTGATGGAGAAGTATAGAGAAGGCCAGAAGGAGTTGCATTGCGTCTTTGTGGACCTGGAGAAAGCATATGACAGGGTGCCTCGAGAGGAGTTGTGGTATTGTTTGAGGAAGTCGGGAGTGGCAGAGTAGTATGTAAGAGTTGCGCAGGATATGTATGAGGGAAGTGTGACTGTGGTGAGGTCTGCGGTAGGAGTGACAGATGCATTCAAGGTGGAGGTGGGATTACATCAGGGATTGGCTCTGAGTCCTTTCTTATTTGCAATGGTGATGGACAGGTTGACAGACGAGATTAGACAAGAGTCCCCGTGGACTATGATATTTGCTGATGACATTGTGATCTGTAGAGAGAGTAGGGAGCAGGTTTAGGAGACCCTGGAGAGGTGGAGATATGCTCTAGAGAGGAGAGAAATGAAGGTCAGTAGGAACAAGACAGAATACATGTGTGTAAATGAGAGGGAGGTCAGTAGAATGGTAAGGATGCAAGGAGTAGAGCTGGTGAAGATGGATGAGTTTAAATACTTGGGATCAACAGTACAGAGTAATGGGGATTGTGGAAGAGAGGTGAAAAAGAGAGTGCAGGCAGGATGGAATGGGTTGAGATCAGTGCCAGGAGTAATTTGTGACAGACGGATATCAGCAAGAGTGAAAGGGAAGGTCTACAGGACGGTAGTGAGACCAGCTATGTTATATGGGTTGGAGACAGTGGCACTGACCAGAAAGCTGGAGACAGAGCTGGAGGTGGCAGAGGTAAAGATGCTAAAATTTGCATTGGGTGTGACGAGGATGGATAGGATTAGAAATGAGTACATTAGAGGGTCATCTCAGGTTGGACGGTTGGGAGACAAAGTCAGAAAGGTGAGATTGCGTTGGTTTGGACATGTGCAGAGGAGGGATGCTGGGTATATTGGGAGAAGAATGCTAAGGATAGAGCTGCCAGGCAAGAGAAAAAGAGGAAGGCCTAAGAGAAGGTTTATGGATATAGTGAGAGAGGACATGCAAATGATGGGTGTAACAGAACAAGATGCAGAGGACAGAAAGATATGGTAGAAGATGATCCACTGTGGCGACCCCTAACGGGAGCACCCGAAAGAAGAAGAAGAGGATTTTGTATCTCTGTCTGTGAGTGAGTGCAGGTCGGGCCAAGGCTGGGTGTGTTCTTGGAATCCCCACCAAAAAAATACATAAATCACTGTCCCTTTGACGGTGTGAATCTGAGGGGCACCGGACTGCTACACCTTACAAATCAATTTCTTTTCAGTCTTGACTTACTGCCAGATTTGGAAAGGAATTTGGTCATGTATTTGTGTATGTTTGTGAATTGTGTGTGTGGTTCATTTCACTTAATATACTTATTTTATTTCTAGTTAGAAAGCAAGTTTAATCAACGGTGAGATACCTTTGACACACTTCATATTTTATCTGTCCCTCTTATTTTGGAGCTTTTAAATTTTGCTCTAAAACAAGTACAAGGGTGTTTGTAATTTAAAATTAGAATGTTTGCATATTGGACTACACAGTGGCACACTGATAAGTGCTGCTGCCTTACAATTCCATAGTCCTAGATTTGAACCTCATTTCTTTATTTGTTGCGTTTAGAGTGCCTTGAGAGGTTATTCTGCCCTTTTTCCACATAAATGATTGTTACAACTTGGGATCTTGATCAGATTGACTGCACGTGTTTATTTGTAAACAATAAACTATTTTTCTTTTTCAAGAAAAGAAGTTATAAATTACAAAAACCATGTCAACATTTTGCATGTTTTCACTACCCTGCGTTATTCTGCCCTTTTTCCACATAAATGATTGTTACAACTTGGGATCTTGATCAGATTGTCAGCACATGTTTATTTGTAAACAATAAACTATTTTTCTTTTTCAAGAAAAGAAGTTATAAATTACAAAAACCATGTCAGCATTTTGCATGTTTTCACTACCCTGCAGCCAAATGCAGTACTTAGGTAAACCATCTCTCAAAGCTATTTCACCAAATAGTCTTTTTGGATATGTCTATGTTTATTTTACACATGATGGATCAATATTTGCCAATTCCTTCTTGCAAAACTGCTCAAGTTGTTCTGGGTTTGTTGGGGAGCAGCAATGGACAGCAATTGTTAGATCTCATCACATATCTTTTGGTTATTGTCCTATTGAAAGACAAAGTACCTCCCCAGTTTAAGGTTTCTGGCACAGGAGAAGAGGTATCCTCCAGGAACTGTCTGTGTTGTGCAGCTTTCCATCAGTCCTGACCAGATTACCAGACCCTGTTGCTGAAAAGTATTCTCAGAGTATGATGCTGCCTATAGCACATTTTACAAGGATGATTTTGTTACCAGACTGATATGCACTGTTTCTGTTTAGTGTCCATGACCAAGCAATGCTGCTGCTTCACCATCTGAGGCCATAGGTCCGTCATGCCCTCGACCCTCGACCCTCTGCAGTTCGCATACCAGGAGAAGGTGGGAGCAGAGGATGTCATCATCTATATGCTACACCAATCCCTCTCCCACTTGGACAAAGGCAGTGGTGCTGTAAGAGTTATGTTTCTGGACTTCTCTAGCACCTTCAACACCAACCAACCTCTACTCCTTAGGGACAAGCTGACAGAGATGGGAGTAGATTCATACCTGGTAGCATGGATCGTGGACTATCTTACACACAGACCTCAATATGTACGTCTCGGGAACTGCAGGTCTGACATTGTGGTCAGCAACACAGGAGCGCCGCAGGGGACTGTACTTTCTCCGGTCCTGTTCAGCCTATATACATCGGACTTCCAATACAACTCGGAGTCCTGCCAAGTGCAAAAGTTCACTGACGACACTGCTATCGTGGGCTGCATCAGGAGTGGGCAGGAGGAGGAGTATAGGAACCTAATCAAGGACTTTGTTAAGTGGTGCGACTCAAACCACCTACAACTGAACAACAGAAAAACCAAGGAGCTGGTGGTGGATTTTAGGAGGACCAGGCCCTTCATGAACCCCGTGATCATCAGGGGTGACTGTGTGCAGGGGGTGCAAGTCTATAAATACCTGGGAGTGCAGCTGGATGATAAATTGGACTAGACTGCCAATACTGATGCTCTGTGTAAGAAAGGACAGAGCCGACTATTCTTCCTTAGAAGGCTGGCGTCCTTCAACATCTGCAATAAGATGCTGCAGATGTTCTATCAGACGGTTGTGGCGAGCGCCCTCTTCTATGCGGTGGTGTTCTGGGGAGGCAGCATAAAGAAAAGGGACACCTCATGCCTGGACAAACTGGTGAGGAAGGCAGGCTCTATGGTATGCACGGTGCTGGACAGTTTGACATCCATGGCAGAGCGATGGGCACTGAGCAGGCTCCTGTCAATCATGTCAATCATGGAGAATCCACTGCATCCACTGAACAGTATCATCTCCAGACAGAAGAGCAGTTTCAGCGACAGACTGCTGTCACTGCCCTGCTCCACTGACAGACTGAGGAGATCGTTCCTCCCCCACACTATGCGACTCTTCAATTCCACCCGGGGGGGGAAAACGTTAATATTATACAAAGTTATTGTCTGTCTGTTATACCTGCATTGTTATCACTCTTTAATTTAATATTGTTATCACTGATAATGTTATCAGTCTTTAATTTAATATTGTTATCACATTGTTATCACTCTTTAATTTAATATTGTTCTTTATCAGTATGCATTATCATATATTAATTTATCAATATTAATTTAATATTGTTCTTTTATCAGTTAATTTCCCCTTGGGATTAATAAAGTATCTATCTATCTATCTATCTATCTATCTATCTATCTATCTATCTATCTATCTATCTATCTATCTATCTATCTATCTATCTATCTATCTATCTGCTATTCAAATTCTTTATGGGCAAGGCCATGCTTTTTCTTTTTTGTGGCCAGGAACCTCTTCCTTGCCAGTCTTCAATAAAGGCTCTTCTAATGCAACACCTTGAGGATTGTTGAGACCTTGAACATCCTCTCCAGTTGTAGTCACTGACTCGGTTATTGTACTCCCTCTGATTCAGTTAACACCATTTTTGTCCATCAAATACGTTTACAGTGGTGGCCTGACCTAAACAGTGTGGCTATAGTTTCATATTTTTCTGTGTCTGTGTAAAGGACTGCACTGAAGTCCCAGGTCAGTTCAATGCCTTTGAGCTGGTCCTGTACCCTTTCCTGGATCTGGACATCTCTATAATTAAATCACTGACTTGTTTTGAATGTTCTTTTGTCTTCAATTTGTTTTGCATTGTGGAAAATAGCTACCAATCTTTTGGATAGCAGAGCAGGTGCATTTATGATCCTCCCATTGTCCAAATTAATGGAGAACAGGCTGATCCATTCATTTCCTACACAGTTAGAGACCATCAACAAATTGGGTGAATTGGTAGGGTAATACACTGCACCCAAGCAGAGTTAGGCTTGTATTGGTAAAGTGTATGAATACTGTTTAAAATCTCACAATTTTTATTTTTTCTTTATAGCAAATTGTTGATATACAGTTAAGTCCATGAATATTTGGACAGAGACAACTTTTTTCTAATTTTGGTTCTGTACATTACCACAATGAATTTTAAATGAAACAACTCAGATGCAGTTGAAGTGCAGACTTTCAGCTTTAATTCAGTGGGGTGAACAAAACGATTGCATAAAAATGTGAGGCAACTAAAGCATTTTTTTAACACAATCCCTTCATTTCATTTTAAAATTACAATAAAACTGCAATTGCGCCCTACCATCGATGGAGCACCATTGGTAGCAACTGAGAAGATTCGTTCTTCACTAATAGTATGCACTTTTCCCAGTTTAGCAATCAGTAAGGAAATACAGTAAGAAGCTCGGAACCCAGCATCATCTTGTTTGGATACTGCTGCAAACAAACCTGCCAATGTTGGTTGTTTCAAAAAATTTTCTTTAAGTGCTTCAAATTTCGATAAATCCTTGTCTTTTTATCAGCGTGAACTTTTGTTATACAGTATGTTCTGCTAGTCATAGATTCATCTGAAAAAACTTTTTGGCAAAGCAGACACCTTGGAAATAGTTTGTTTGTAAGTGACTGAATAAAGTCATATTTCAAATATTCAATGTTATCCATCCATTTTCTAACCCGCTGAATCCGAACACAGGGTCACAGGGGTCTGCTGGAGCCAATCCCAGCCAACACAGGGCACAAGGCAGGAAACAATCCTGGGCAGGGTGCCAACCCACCGCAGGACTATTCAATGTTATATTGTCTACATGTCATCTTAATATTATTTAGAAAATTTACAAAATTGCTAATATGCAAATTTATCATGTACCTAAGCCAATATATTTTAAAATATTTTATCAAGCATAAAAATACTCATGTGTAAACTGCTGAATGTACTGGAACAACAATAAGTTGCTTTGTATGTGATATGTACTAAACTTTTTAGGTACTTGTTGTACTTGCACTACATCAAATTATGAACTGCACAATTCAGAAACAATCTAAAATAGATTTCATATGTATCATGTATTTATATTATTGTACAGTGAACAAGTCATAACATTCCTGCCGATGCATGCTGGAATTACTCTGTAAAATCCCAATGACTTGAAAGTGCAAGCCCGCCAAAACTTTGCTTGTTATTGTGGTGTGAAATTTTGTATATAAGTTGATAGATATTTTTGGGTTGATTTGTTTTCGATCTTGTTTTTGTAAAAATGGATTTATTTGTATGGAATGTTGTTTGATTTCAATAAAATCAAAAAAATAAAATCAAAAAAATGTATATATTTTGTATGTCTTTATTTGTATGGTTAAGTACCCCACCCCCTTTTAGGACTAAATCTCTTTGTAATTTTACGACAGGGTTGGGGGAAGTGCCTCAGACAAGTTTGGCAAGTGATTCTCTGCAGGACTCTCTCAGTCAACCCCCGCATGGAGGCCAACTATCTAGCTGATAAGCTTCACCTTAACAAATTTTGGGGGCAGGTGTGAAGGTATTCTGTGCCCCATTGGTCTGAAGTATGGCTGTTTGGAACTGGCTTGTATCAGAAGCCTTTAAGTACCATGACGCCCTATTGGCTGTAGGGTTTGGACTGAGAATCTATAAATTTTCTTGCTTTACCCCTCCCTCTCTCTCTCTTACCAACTAATGAAGAAGCATTTCACACACCATGAACTGAAAAGGACAACACAATGAAGTGCACATCTTTGTAGCCATATTGAGACAGGCATGCAGCCTATCCTGAAGAAAGCTGACCAAAAATGATACCTTATCTAGAGACATTTAAAGTAACTAACAAGTCTGTGTGCTGCCTGAAACTACACATCAGCTTTTATTAGGTTGTATGTTTGCCAATATTCAAATGTACTTTGCATATTGTTGTTATTTATGAATATTATCAATAATACATTATTTAGTGTAACTTAACTACCTGCCTATCTTTTACTACACCTAATTGCCTGAGGTTATAAATGTAGAAAGGAAGTTGGGGAGAAGTTATATGGTACAATACCTTATAAACAGTAGTAAGTCTGTGAGATTTGAGGCATTCTGACAAAGGCTACATATTAATAATACAAAAAGGGAAAGCAGGGTAATATATTACTCTACCAAGACAAAACACTTGTAAAGATCTGTTGTTGGCCTTGAATGCCAATTGTGATGATGCATAATTATATATTTACATAGTTAAGTGGAAAAGTGTTTAAAACATTTTTAATTATTAATTTTTTCAGTAGATAATTCTTGTCCTTTATGCTTTTACCACCCCCTTACTTTTATGCAACGCCCCATTTTTGCTCCTGAGGCCACTACCGCCCCCCTGGATCACTCCACTACCCCTGAGGGGGCAGTACCACCCACTTTGTGAATCATTGAGCTAGCACAAAATACATCTACTTAGAATTAGTGATCAATTATGTTCTTTTTCTTGATTTCCATAAATGTGTTACATTACATTTGGTTTCCTCTGCTTGTACACCTTTCTCTTGTTTAGTGTGGCTGGGCAAGTACAAATGAATATATAAACTATAGTCAAACTAATTCTGTGTTTTAAAAAAATTGCTATAGAAGTTAATCTTACAATTGCATGTTTCAGCAGCTTGGAAAATGTGGATGAAAGGAGAGGCAAAAAAAAATTCTTCATGTCAAATTCACCATTATCATCTTCTGCGAGTGGTAAAATACCCCTGCCTCATTTAAGAACATCCAGCAACAAAATAATAAATAAACTGGAATAAATAAATAATAGTAACATTCATACAGAAAGAATTGTCTTCTCACTACTTAATAAGGCTGGACACCCAAAGAATGTTAATACTCTGCAAGCATAATCCAAATCAAAGACATGCTACACTTTTGATTTTTCTTCCCTACAATTGTAACTGTAGGCAACTACAAAATATAAAATAAAAAAGAAGTTGCTTGCTGTCAGTTCCTTGGTAACAATTCCAGTCTTGTTCTTTAACTTCTTTGTGCTGTTCAGAACTATTCCTTTTCATTTATGTATAAGTTGTTTTCCATCATTCCATCCACCCACAACACTCTTTTCACCCAAACAGAAACATCTGCCATTTATTTTTCTTGTAATTTAAAAATTATGCCTAATTAAGATATGGAAGAAATTTCAATGTAATTAACCAAACCACCTAAAGATAGGCACAATATGCAAAATGAAAACACTTCAAATTATTTTAACAAGGACATGAAAAACTGATAAAGATACTGTATGAATGTAGTTTCTGTCACCAAATTAATGTGAGCACAACTATAGGAACTACATTTCTTTACAGTGACACATGCTGCATTGAAAATTGCCCCTTGAAATTCCCAAGACTAGAATTTAGGAAGATGAGCAGGTGATAACAGATCAGTCAAGTACACAGTTTAATTGCTTCTGAATGGACAATTCAGGATTTTTCATGGATGCCTAAACTTCACAAGACAGGTTTCAGGGTTATAGCTGTACCGGGATCTGCCAGGCACTCTGAAGATCTGGGGATTTTATAGATAGATAGATAGATAGATAGATAGATAGATAGATAGATAGATAGATAGATAGATAGATAGATAGATAGATAGATAGATAGATACTTTATTAATCCCAATGGGAAATTCACATTCTTCAGCAGCAGCATACTGATACAATAAATAATATTAAATTAAAGAATGATAATAATGCAGGTGAAAAACAGACAATAACTATGTATAATGTTAAATGTTAACTCACTCACTTATCTCTCACCGTGGTCAGAACATACACTGAGACAACAGACAAGGTACATAGAGAGTGCTTTAACCTGAGTCTCATAACACACTCATTGAAAGGAGTGACATCTGACACCATCAGAAGGAGCTGATACACCACAGCAACAGCTACTCCCTAATTATGATAGCCATTATAGTGACCAGACCAATAAAAGGTGAATCCACCTATATATAGAAATCTGGCCAGTCTGCATACTTCAGAGAGTGCCACCACTGAAATGTAAGAGGCTCTTCCGACAACAGAGGAAAATGGTTGTCATGCTGGAGAGATGCTCCTACCAGATGGGCCACTTAAAATTAGGACCCAAGTGCTGTGGTGCAGTGGGAGACCATACCAGTTCCTATCCCCAACAGGCCTGACCCTATTGGCTTTCTGCCAATTTTGACTCTTCTGGGGATAAAGCTCCAAAGGGCTTTCCCCCATCCCTTACATAATATGAGCATCGTTCCTGTGGGCAGCTGCAGTAGACCTACTCCCACAGAGAGCTGAAGAGAGTCTTGTCAGCTGTTTTGGAGCTGCATGAGGATTTGTGGTTGGAGTGCCAATCCTGCACCCAAGAAGTTTTCTCTGCAAGTTGGAGGACCATTTTCAGGGCAGGATGCAGTTTAACATCATACAAAGAACTAAAAAATATATTGGTGAAGAAAGATTAACTGATTTTGACTGCTGACGTAGGATATTGCGGGTTGGATAATGACTGACTGACTGAATTTGCTGACGATGTTGTAATCTTAGCCATTAGCAGTGTGTCTGTCTGCATATAGAATGTCAACCGCATTGAGAGGTTGTCTTTGGTAACTCTTACCACAAAGTCAGTAGACGGATTGGGAGAGCCTATGGGGGTCATGAGGTCACTGGAGAGGGATGTGTGGCACTCCCGATATCTTTGCAAAAGGACGAAGGTCCAAGTCTTTAGAGTCCCGGTGCTTCCTATTTTGCTATATGGTTGCAAGACATGGATGCTATCCAGTGACCTGGGACAAAGACTGGACTCCTTTGGTACTGTGCATCTTCGGAGAATCCTTGGGCGGATAAGGTGGATTACCTGCATTGTGAAGGAGCAACTGTTATGGCACTATGGCATGATTCCCCAAGGGTGATCCGGCTCATAGGATTCTCAATGTTGAGGACCCAAGTGGCTGGACCAGGCCAAGAGGATGCCCACGTAACACCTGGCTCTGGCAGATAGATTTCCAGAGGGTGGGACTGGACCACGTTTCTGCCTGGGGGGTGGCCTACGAAATCCCAAGCCATTTTGTTGTGTGGTGGGTGTGGCAATGCATTATACTGGTGCATGCTCTACCCAGCCTGACCTAAACTAATTTAGCTTGAGAAAGTTACTACTCATCCAAATGGAAATACAAGTAAGACATTGGATGAGAGAGCCAAGAGTGTTAGGGCCATCAGGCACCATCAACAAAATACAGTTGTGTGTCATCTGCATAGTTCTGGTAGCTCATCTTGTGCTTTGAGATAGTCTGACCTAATGGAAGCATGTAGATTGAAAAAAGCAGCAAACCCAGAAAAGATCCTTGTGGTACACCATATATAATATCATGGGTCTCCGAAGTACAGTCACCACAATTAACAAAGAAGTTTCTAACTGTTAAGTAAGACTGAAACCAATTTAAGATGCTGTCTGAGAGGCCGACCTGTTGTCTAAGGCGATGTATAAGAATACTGTGGTCTATGGTGTCAAATGTTGCACTCAAGTCTAAGAGAACAAGAACAGATATATGACCTCTTTTAGCATTAACCTGCAAATCATTTATTACTTTACCTTGTGCCGTTTATGTACTATGATTTGTTCTAAAACCTGACTGAAACTGGTCAAGAATATAATGCTTATTCAGGTAATCTTTAGGCTGCTTAACTTCCTTTTCTAGAATTTCATTTAAGGAAGACAGGTAAGAAATTGGTCTAAAGTTATCAAAAACAGAGGCGCCGAGATTACTTTTCTTGAGCAGGGGTTTAACAACTGCAGTCTTAAGACAGACAGGGAAGACCTCCGTATCTAATGATGAGTTCACTATGTCAAGTACACTATTAATTAACACATCGGAGACTTCTGTTGGTATTGGGTCAAGGGCACAGGTGGAATGTTTCAGTAGAGAAATTACTCTACATAGTTTGGGTAGATCACTTCCATTGAAAGAATTTAACTCATTTAAAAGGGAATGCTAGGATTCAATCGAATTACCTATGGGGGGATGTACTACAGTATATTATTTCTAATATAATTTACTTTGTGTTTAAAATATATAGCAAAAGCCTCACAATTTTCACTAGTAGTTTTTAGGAGGCATTCCATTGAATGAGCTGGGTTTAGAAGACAATTGATAGTGATAGAATAAAACTCTTGGATTACCAGCATTTTCATTTATAATTTTAGAGAAATAGGACTGTCTCTCAAGGTGGACTACTTTGTTATGTTCAGTTATTTTAGCCTTCAATATTTCATAGTGGACTACCAGTTTAGTTTTTCGCCATTTACGCTCAGCTCTCTGGCATGTTCTCTTTAAATCAGACACTCTTTGGGTCTTCCACAGTATAATAGTGATGAAGGATTACCTAACTGTCTTTTCAGGTGCCACTATGTTAGCTGCAGCTCTCACCTTAGCATTAAATTTTTCCACCATACTGTTAACAGTGTTAGTACTACTGAGGTAAGCACTACAATCAGACTGATGTTTAAAATATTAATGAACAAAGAAACTGCAGATGAATCAAAATAGCTTTTTTTTAACAATACATTTCTCATTCGATGTAGTTAACAGTATTTCTGCATTAAATAATATGCAAAAGTGGTCTGATATACCGATATCCATGAGCTGACTCATGTCAAGTTTTAATTATTTTGAGATCACTAAATCCAGTGTGTGTCTTCCCTTATGTGTGGGCTGGCTGACGTGCTGACTGAGACCAAAGGAGTGCAGTAATTTCATGAATTCTCATGCTTTTGGGTCACATTGGTTATCCACATGAAAATTGAAACTGCCTACAATTAGGAACCTGTCATAGTTAGTTATTATTATAGGTACTATGTCTGAGAATTCCTCAATAAAAGACGCATTATATTTAGGAGGTCTAAAACCTGTCAACAAGAGAGACTGGGACACTTCTTCAATAATAGCAGCAAGATACTTGAAAGATGTAAGGGTACCAAAACTGGCATCTTTACAGTTTAATTGGCTCAAGTAAATACTTGTTAAGCTGCTCCCTTTTTTCCCTTGACAAACTGAATGAGCAAAACTGTAATTCTGAAGGAGCAGCTTCATTAAAATAATATAATAATACTGCCACACCCTCTGAGCTGAGCCACATTTCACTTAGTGTAAAAAAGGTGATTTTCCTATCACTTTCAGGATCGTTAATGTAAAAAGTTTTGCTGGTTAACGCTCTAATATTTAGCAAAGCCACATTTAAGGTCTCAGAACAGCTGAGTTGAAACAGATCGTTATTCGTGTTAATGCCACTTTGTGCAGATTTATTGTTTAATCTATAATCTGTTGTTATAGTTCTAGTACAGTGCACATCTAAAGGTGAAATGGTAATTAACCCCTTAACCGCCCTCTGCCGGATATATTCCGGCACCGTTGTTTTATTGCTAACGCCATACTGCCGGAATTATCCGGCACATTTGCCTGTGGTTATATGAATGCCTGGCAAGTAGTATAACTGACGGTTTGGCGTGGGTATTATTACTACGTTGTATTTCGACAAGTCTGTGGTTGTTTTGGCCGGTCATGTGACGTGATTCGCATGTAACAGCTGTGAATATGGCGAAACGTAAACTGACTTCAAGTGAGGCTTTGCAGGCGATTTTGGACAGTTCTGATCATGATTGTAGCAGTTCTGAAGAAGATTTTAGTGACAGTGATGAGCAGCAACGTGCGCTGCATGATATTGTGAATGAAGACGCATCGGATGACGGCGCTGAGTGGGTGTATCCCCAGCATCTCAGCTGGGCTGCTGCCCGTGGTGAACTACCTTTTCTGCATTCATTTGAGGGAACGTGTGGCTTTATTGTTGATGTAAACAATTACACTGCTGAGCAGTTTTATGAGCTGTTTGTGTCACCTGATTTGATCAGACATTTTGTTCATCAGACAAATCTGTATGCAGCACAGTTTATTGAGAAAAATCCCAATTTACCTCCACATTCCCGTGTTCGTGCTTGGTTTGACACTGATGAAAACGAAATGAAAAAATTCATTGGGATTTTGATGTTGATGGGAATAATCAGAAAACCAGATATTGAGATGTACTGGTCTACAGATCCTATGTATGCAACACCTATTTTTGCAGCTGTCATGACACGTAACCGATTCTCTTTGCTGCTGAAATTCTTTCATTTGAATGACAACAGAAATGAGCCAGATAAGAAAGATCCAAACCGCGACCACTTGTTCAAGCTACGTCCTTTGATTGATCATTTATTTGAAGCATTTCAGTTGCCCTACATGCCAGGACCGTCAGTTGCAGTTGATGAAAGTTTATTGTCGTGGAAGGGCCGCTTACAGTTTCGACAGTATCTACCATTGAAAAGGGCACGGTTTGGTATCAAGATGTTTTGCTTAGCTGAGAATTCAGGTTACATTTATAGATTTCGTGTATACACTGGCAAAGAGGATCCTATGAATAGTATTTCAGCAGTGTTGCCAGATGAATGTAAGGACTTTGGACTTTCAGAAAAACGCTGTCATGTCTGTTCAAAGAAGGGTCAGCGTAGAGACGTCAAGACCTTCTGCTCAAAGTGTCCCAGCAATCCAGGACTTTGTGCAGTTCCCTGCTTTGGCCTGTGGCACAGCAAACTCAAATACTGGGAATGAAACTATGATTGACTGAACTACTTTTGACTTTTGAATTACTTTTGACTGTTCCGTTTTTGTAGTTGACAATAAATCCAGAAGCCTGAGAAAAGGTACATTTTGTGCTTTATTATGTGTTTGCCCATTTCTAGAACTTGCACAACATTTAGTGGTCAATACTGCTTGAATAAATGTAAAAAATGTAAAAAAAATGTAAAAAAGTAAAAAAACGAAAATTGTTCAGATTTCGCCTGGCGTGGGGAATATTTAGGGAGTTGGCGGTTAAAGGGTTAAATTGTTAGAATTTATATCACTTTTTCCATTTTTTTTTAGTTAGACTGTGGTTAGTTATTATAGTGCTAATAAAGTGCACATCTCACTACAGAATGTGAACTCACTACAGAATTATCACATCCTAGTAAAGTGCTATGGAAAACATTAAGACTAAAATTACATTGTCAGGAAAGACAGATTACTATCAAAATGTTGTCGCAGAGGACCTGGGTGTTGAATCTGTTAGGATGTAGACCATCTCGCCTGAAGAAATGCGGTCTCTCCCAGAAAAGATCCCAACTGTCCACAGAACTGATATTAGGTTTTTTGCAAAAGCCTGCCAACCAGTTGTTCAAGGCCAGCAGACGACTGTAGGATTCATCTGACCTTCTGTCCAGAGGCAGAGGACCCAAAATGATGATTCTTTTAAACAGGGTCCTTCTCCTTCATGGCTTGAACTAGTACTGCAAAATCCACCTTAAGAACCTCTGACTATTGATATCAAATGTCACTGAACATGTAGTAAAATGGTCCCAACAACCCTGTCCTTGTTCTTCTTAAAGACACTCATCTAGAAATATCTCGAACATGTGCACCAGGAAAACAAGAAATGAAAGATTTCAGTTTAGGACAAGAATTACTGAGGTTGCATACAATTGAATCACAATAACAAATACATCACCAAGGACTCCTCCTATGTGGGTGAACGTTGCGATTTGTCATCACCACTTGTCAGACACCTGCTCTGGATGCGATCGACAGACAAGTCAAAGGTCCCCTTGACCGTCTAATCAGACCAGCTCCTCTCTCTGACTCTAAATCATACACCACTATTCAGATTCTAGAAAAACTGAAGCAGCAAGTTCAAAGAAGGTTGGTAAGTTCAACATCCCAGACATGCCAAGTATTATAACACACAACAACAAGAGGAACCCTTTGCCATCTGGGACTTGGTCTGGACTTGGACTTATTATCTCTCCAGTGCCATCAACAGACTTGCTGCTAAGTTAGCACCCAAATGGTCGGGACCAGCAAAAATCATAAAACGTTCAGGACTGGTTAACTTCCGCATACAAAAGGAGAGTGGATTAGATGCCCAAACTGAAATAGTTCATGTGGTCAATATCAAGCCCTACTTTGGACCCGCTGTACCATCAACTAGGGGTGGGGATCTATGTAGTGCTGCCACATAAAAAAAATTTCATGTATTTTCCAATGTATGTCTGGTCTGCTTGTGTAGGAATAGTCAGGTTATTGACAGGGACACCCCTGAAGGTGTACCATCCAGGAATTTTCTTTTGCTGGAATCTGCATAAATCATGCCATTTTTAAAAAGGCATGGGAGAACAGCCATTGAGGAAAAAAGATGGGAAAAACCCAACTAAACTGATCAGTATCTGCCATGGAAAAAGGTTCTGCAGCTCCAAAAGACCAGTCTATAAAGACAAAGGACAGTGATTCTTTCCGGAAATGTGCATCCTGCATTCCGTTACAAGTAGCGGACTTGGGTGAGCTAATGGAGTCCTTTTTTTACAATGGCGCAGGCTGACTGTGAATCATTTTACATTTATGACATCAACTTTTTTGTGTCGGCTGGCATCTACCATTCGGTCACCTGTTATTAACATCAACTTGAACTCTGGACTAGTGTGTGACCTTTAGTATAATATATTTCTTCCCACTTACTGATATTACTATATAGCTGTTTATTTCATATACTGCATATATTCAGTTGTCTCTTAGAGTTCATTTCAATTGAGACTATGATGCGGTGCTTCAGAGAGTGATACTGGCTTATCCTTTCATTAGCCACCTTAGAGTTAGGGAGGTGAGGGTAGCAAGCAGCCTGTTTCAACGTTTTGGGTTTGAATCATTACAAAGTTGAGTCTGCAAGTCTACAACACTTCCATAGACAACTTATAGGGAGACCCCAGGCGGTCTGCATCAGAAACACCATTGACCAGCACCACGCTGAGCACTGGCATCCCCCAACTCCCATAGGGCTGTGTACTCAGCACCATCATTAAGTTTGCTGATAACACAATAATGGTGGTCCTCATCAGATATGAGATGTGTAAGCTTACAGAATAGAGATAAGACAAATGCTGGACTAGTGCACAAATCTGTCTCTTAAGGTGGGAAAGATAAAAAGAGATGATTGTTGGCTTCAGAAAGACCCATGCTGTGTACACTCTATTGCATATCGCGGAATCTTCAGTGGAATTGGTCAAGAGCACCAAATTCCTTGTTGTGCTCCTGGCAACTGAAATTAGTGGGTCAATTAACACCACCTCCATGGCCAGCAAGGTGCAGCAGCATCACCACTTCCTTAGGTGGCTGAGAAAGACACCAAAACCTTCCTGCCTACATTGTACAGTGGCATAAATGAGAATGTTCTGACCATCTGCATCACTGTCTGGTTTGGGAACAGCAGTGTCTCTAACCACAAGGTCCTACAACATATAGTACACACAGAAGAAACTTACACCATTGTGGAGGACAGCATCCAACCTTCCATCTGGCAAAAGTTACTGTAGCATCCAAACCAGTTCTGCCAGTTTCTGCAACAGTTTTAACCCATTGGCTATCCAGATTCTGAACTATTTGGTGCCCAGCCTGGCCCTCAGATCTGCTCATAGTAGTTTATACACGGTAGATGTATTACTACTGTTGTCTTTATTATTAGTGGTTATCATTAATTGTATAATATAGTTCTGTACTTGTATAGTGTTTATGTATATGGCTTGATGTGCTGGTTAGATAAACTGGCAATTTCAAAATGGCTCATTATGAGTCTGGGTGTGTGTGTGAGTGGACCCTGCAATGTTTAATTGAGTTTCCTGTTAATTGAGCATTTTAAACATTCCTCTTTGCCTAGTCTTGAAGCAGACTCATGTTGCCCAGTTCTTTCTGTTTTATGTTATTCCTTAACTATCTATTCTAGACCTCCTGTTTCTCTTTATAGTGAATTGTGTTTTGCTTTTTCCTTGTTTATTACTTACCAGAGACTATATTGATTTATGGAGTCATTGATGTCACATAAGTGACCTCTCTTGTGTGATAGTAATTTATTTTCATTTATATATTTATTCAAGGTGTCAGTAACTTCAGAAATTAGCTTTCTGTTACTGTGTAATATGAGTGTGGTGATATCTGAGGTGAGGGAAGTTCAACTGAATGTGTGGATAAAAACTGAGACATTAAAAAAGA
Source organism: Erpetoichthys calabaricus (assembly GCF_900747795.2). Taxonomy (NCBI): domain Eukaryota; kingdom Metazoa; phylum Chordata; class Cladistia; order Polypteriformes; family Polypteridae; genus Erpetoichthys; species Erpetoichthys calabaricus. The sequence continues at coordinate 124,371,255 of NC_041402.2, read as the reverse complement.
CACCTAGAAGTGGTGTGCAAAATCATTTTCTTGAACATATTCTAAATTAGTGATTGGTTCCTGCCTTGTGCCCTGTGTTGGCTGGGATTGGCTCCAGCAGACCCCCGTGACCCTGTGTTCGGATTCAGCGGGTTGGAAAATGGATGGATGGATGGATGGATGGATGGATGGATGGATATTCATCAACAACGTAAGTATTAATCCCTAAAAAGTCTGTTAAAAAATTGGTTAGAAAAAAAAGGTTAAAAAAGTTACATTTTTTCTAGTATATTCATTACAAAACCACTCACTACAGAAAACATTAAACATTATTTTCCAGATTTCCTGTATAAATGGCTGTTTAATTGTTATGCTTTTTTATACTGCTAAGCTTCAGCAGGTCTGAGACTAAAATCTAATTTTCTTAAGGCAGCAATCCTTATCAAAAGCTACAAAAACAATTAGGAATATACAGTAACTCTTGCAAGAAAGATATTTTTCATTTTGTACACTGTTTTTTTAAAATATTTGTATTAAATGGTTTAAGATTCAGACATTGTCTACCACCATGTACTAATTAGCTCTAATTCTTTAATTGTATCCTTCCAGCATTTGCTAAGGATATTAAGAATGACATTTCCCTGTTGCCAGCTAAAGTTGTTAATTAATGTGGTAAAGTAGAAAACCACAAAGATAAAATTAATTTCTTTTAAATGCTAATTGACTTAACGTTCTGCGTCCATTAGGCAACAGAAAGATTGTGCTGATCCAATTGGATAAACGTGTACAACATGGGGTTGATTTGGTCAATTTATAGCCCTTTAGGTGTATTGTAATTAACTATATTAAATCAGGATTTGGTATATTTTGATTTGAATTAGGGGAAGGTAAAGTAGGTGGTATGATCATCTTTATTGTAAAATTGCTAAGGGGAGAAAGATGCTTATAGACATGCTTCGTGATCCTGCAATGTTAATAAAAAAGCAATTAAAACTTATTTTTTTAGGCTCACTGGTTCTAAAATGCCATTTTTCTAGTGAAAGAAGTCAAATAACTATGAGCTAGAGAGACTTAAAGCTAGAAGAAAGAGGTCATTACCAGAAAAGTCTGGGCAACCAACTTATTATTTGTACAATAAGGGAAAAGAAAAAAAAAATTCTTGAAATTGCTTGCCTGTTATTCTAGAACATCATGACTTCATTTGTACCAGAACACTTTACATTAGGAAATGAGATCAAATATAACATTTAACTTTGTACTTTGTTCTGTGATAACAGTTTGCATATAAGAAGTCTTATTCCTTAAACCAAACATTTAGACAAGACTTTTAATGATTAACTACTGTATTTTGGGACCTTTTATATGTTATTTAACGAGAGAGAGGGGTATTGCTAGAATGTACCTTTTATCTGAGTGCTCATTGGTGGGATTGAAATATTTTATAGCTAATATATGTAAATTAACCTAAGTGATAACTGGAACTGTTCTCTTACGACTTACCAGACTTACTATGGAGAACTGTGCTTCTCACAAAGTGAGCCTCCACCAGTTGGTGTAAATAAAGGACATCTTTGGATTTCATTCATACCAATGACTCAAGAATTTTTTTATTTACTAATTATTTTCCACTACAGTACACAAAGGGGAAACCGGAAGTTAATGTTGGGATATGGAAGAATCAACACTGGAAGAAATAACAATTTGTCATAGTATTTCAATCAGTGAACAAGTCAGTAACATGACTGGGAACTTGTCAGTATAAGAACAAGTAAGTATTAATTAAACTACAATAAGTAATTGAATTAAAATGGTAAGAAAATCCTAGTACTGCATGGGCTGGGCAAGAAAAAAACAGCTAACATATGATAAACTGACTGGTTGCACACAAACTGGTTTTACCAACAAGGAAAATGAGGTAGACTTTTAAATAAAAGGCAGCTGAAATTTGTCCAGTTGCACAGACAAACAAGACTATGCCATAGGAAACTGGTGGGAGTAGGTCAGCAGCAATAAATAAATAAATAAAATAAGAGCAAGCAGTAGGGTCACAGCTACCCCTATGGAAATTTACTTTCTCACAAGTGATTCATGGCATAGGCAGTAAAACTTGCTATCTGCTTATTTACTGGACACCTGTGAAGGAGGTCTGACTCTGGCAAGAAATCTTTATTTTCACTTTTTGATTAAGGATATATAATCTAATCCAGCCACAAACCAGTGTGTTTCTTCGTACTGGTCCCAATCCCGGATAAATGGGGAGGGTTACGTCAGGAAGGGTATCCGGTGTAAAATTTTGCCAAATCAATATGCGGACAACAATACAAATTTCCATACCGGATTGGTCGAGCCTCGGGTTAACAACAACTGCCACAAATACTGTTAGCCAACAGGGTGCTGGGGGAAATTGGGCTACTGTTGGCCAAAGAAGAAGAAGGAGAAGAAGAGGAAGGAGACATGTCCGGAGGCAGGAGGAAAGGAGGAAAGTATAAAGAGTGGAACTGAGGGTAGGAACTTTGAATGTTGGCAGTATGACTGGTAAGGGGAGAGAGTTAGCAGATATGATGGTGAGAAGGAAGGTTGATATATTGTGGGTGCAAGAGACTAAATGGAAGGGGAGTAAGGCCAGGTGGATTGGAGGTGGATTCAAATTGTTCTATCATGGTGTGGATGGGAGGAGAAAAGGGGTAGGAGTTATTCTGAAGGAACAGTATGTCAAGAGTGTTTTGGAGGTGAAAAGAGTGTCAGGCAGAGTAATGATTATGAAGCTGGAAATTGGAGGTGTGATGATGAATGTTGTTAGTGCATATGCACCACAAGTTGGGTGTGCAATGGATGAGAAAGATGATTTTGGGAGTGAGTTGGATGAAGTGATGAATAGTGTACCCAAGGAACAGAAAGTGGTGATTGGAGTGGATTTCAATGGGCATTTTGGTGAAGGGAACAGTGGAGACGAGGAGGTGATGGGTAGGTGTGGTGTCAAGGAAAGTAATGAAGAAGGTCAGAGGATAGTGGATTTTGCCAAAAGGATGGACATGGCTGTGACGAATACGTATTTTAAGAAGAGGGAGGAACATAGGGTTATGTACAAGAGTGGAGGAACATGCACACAGGTAGATTACATCCAATGCAGAAGAGTTGATCTGAAGGAGATTAAAGACTGCAAAGTGGTGGCAGGGGAAAGTGTAGTTAAGCAGCATAAGATGGTGGTCTGTAGGATGACGTTGGAGATCAAGAAGAGGAATAGAGTGAGGGCAGAGCCAAGAATCAAATGGTGGAAGTTGAAAAAGGAAGACTGCAAGGTTGAGTTTAGGGAAGAGGTGAGACAGGCACTGGGAGGCAGTGAAGAGTTACCAGACAGCTGGGAAACTACAGCAGATGTAGTAAGGGTGACAGCAAGAAGGGTGCTTGGCGTGACATCTGGAAAGAGGAAGGAGGAAAAGGAAACCTGGTGGTGGAATGAGGAAATACAGGAGAGTATACAGAGGAAGAGGATGGCAAAGAAGAAGTGGGATAGTCCGAGAGATGCAGAAAGTAGACAAGGGTACAAAGAGATAAGTGCCTCGAAAGGAGCTGTGTTATTGTATGAAGAAGTTGGGAGAGGCAGAGAAGTACGTAATAATTGTATAGGATATGTACGAGGGAAGTGTGACAGTGGTGAGGTCTGCGGTAGGAGTGACGGGATTGTGGAAGAGAGGTGAAAAAGAGAGTGCAGGCAGGGTGGAATGGGTGGAGACAAGTGTCAGGAGTAATTTGTGACAGACGGGTATCAGCAAGAGTGAAAAGGAATGTCTACAGGACGGTAGTGAGACCAGCTATGTTATATGGGTTGGAGACGGTGGCATTGACCAGAAAACAGGAGACAGAGCTGGAGGTAGCAGAGTTAAAGATGCTAAGATTTTCACTGGGTGTGACGAGGATGGATAGGATTACAAATGAGTACATTAGAGGGTCAGCTCAAGTTGGACGGTTGGGAGACAACATCAGAGAGGCGAGATTGAGTTGGTTTGGACATGTGCAGAGCAGAGATGCTGGGTATATTGGGAGAAGGATGCTAAGGATAGAGCTGCCAGGGAAGAGGAAAAGAGGAAGGCCTAAGCGAAGGTTTATGGATGTGGTGAGAGAGGACATGCAGGTGATGGGCGTAACAGAGCAAGATGCAGAGGACATAAAGATATGGAAGAAGATAATCCGCTGTGGCAACCCCTAATGGAAGCAGAAGATTAAGGATATATAACCTATAATCTAAGGAATTGGACCATCTGGGAAATTTCATCTAAGCCTGAATGAAGACTGCATGAACCCACCCAGGTTGTATAATTTGTTTTATTTCTTATATTTGCTTGCATTGTTTATTATGCAAATAAATATATTTAAGTAAAAGCTAAAACTCAATGTCTCTGTCTGATTATTGATTACTAACATTGCAGAGTGCTACGATTGTTGATTCCTTGTCTATCAGTGATTCCTTAAGGGTACAAATGATGCATTGTGGAATCCTATATTAGTGGTAAACTGATGTTGAAGTATAGGAGTTAAAATAAAAGACAGTCCTGGGGCCTCATGCATAACGCTGTGCGTAGAATTCACACTAAAACATGGCGTACGGACAAAAGCAGAAATGTTCGTACACACAAAAAAATCCAGATGGATAAAGCTGTGCAAACGTCAACTTCCACATTCTTCCACTCCATAAATCCCGGTCAGCATGAAAAGTAATGCACATGCATGTGCCTACTGCCACTCCCAAACTCCTCCCAGAATTACGCCTCTTTGAATATGCAAATCAATATAAATAGCCCTTAAGCTCGGCATTTGTCTTTTCAGCAATGAAAAGACAATGGCAAAAGCACAGGGAAAAATAGGAGAATTTCAGCGAATACCAAGTGGAGGCAAGGAAAAACATGCTATTTGTTGGTTTAAACAGTGGTATAAACAACAAAAGGAAGTTGATCGAGTGACAGAGAATGTCGGACAAACTCGAAAGTTCAAGTCCACAAAGTCGCACAGTGCCCGAAATAAAAAAGAAGTTGTCAGATTTCAAAGTTGCCATGAAAAGGCGAGTCGTAGCCCACCATCTGAGTGTCATATGGAAGCTTATTAGGGTACAGAGAAAAGAAAAAAAAAATAGGCACACAGTGGGAAAAAAAGCACAGAACTTTAATATCAAAATTTCCACTTTAATCACGTAGTTTGTCATTAAAGTAGAACATCATAAACTTCATCTTAAAATCTGTAATTTACTAGTTTCTCAAATACGATCGTAACTAAAGTAGCACATTAAATGCTTTGTATTGTATTTGTTCTTCTATGTGCTCTTTGTAATCACTTAAACAGGCTTTCTCTTCCTCTGACAGGACACAGAATCCATTACATTCATGATATTACAGCTCTCTGAATAATTTAAATACTGAGATGTATACTTGTTATCATTTTCATGATGATAGGCACCTCATCCAGAGAATGTTCCTGCCTCCCGCAAGATGCTTGCTGCGCCGTGCACAACCTTCAATGAAATAATTTATTGCAGCAGTACTGTCTCTCTCAAACGTACTAACCCCCAATTCCTGTCCTTCCTTTTCTTTCTCCAAGTAACCAATCACCACACGATCAGCTCTGTAATAGCTGTCAAGTCATCTGTAGGCTTAGAACGCCGATTTTTCAAATCTTTTAAGGAACATTGAAATATCTTCATAGTACATGTTTAATTATTCTATCCATCTATCCTTCCAGTGTCGCGCTAGCCCCAGCAAGAATACAGTGCGTGGCAGGAACAATCCCTGAATGGGTCCCAGCTCGTCGCTAGCACTGCAACACCGTGTCCTCATATGTTTAATCATTAACAATATAGATTATTTAAATAATAATAACATTTTATCTGTATAATGTAATAAACTTATTTTGCTGCATTTCATCTTAAAAATGATATCGTCATCATATGTAAATGCGCGTTTTACAAAGTGGCTCAGGTTGTGCAATATTATAACTGTATCACAAGTTTACAGTGAGGTAATTGTACTTATAAGAACAAACAGTTCTACAAGGAGGACTTGATGGACTGATTGAGTGCGTTTAGAGCTCTTGGGATGAAACTGTTTATGAACCGTGAGGTCCGTACAGGAAAGGCTCTGAAGCATTTGCCGTATGAGAGCAGTTCAATAGGTAGCATGGCTGAGGCAGCGTGTGCTAGATGCTGTATAATTCTCTTTCCAATCAGCTGCTGTAGAACTGTGATTCCACACTCAGATACAGTGATATAAATACTCCGAGTGGTGCAGTGAGAGTAATATGGCAAAAGACGATCTGCTTTGGCAACCCCTAACGGGAGCAGCTGAAAGAAGAAGAAGGTGCAGTGTGAGTAACAACGCTAAAGCAGCTATGGTATTTGGAATAGTTTGGCCATTCTGTGGACCATTATATTGTTACAGGTTAATTACAATCAGATGTCTTAAACTAATAAACGATATGCAGTTAATTTCAGTGTATATGATAAAGCCACGTCAGGGATGTGGATCAAAAAAAAGAAAGGTAAGCCACACTGGAACAAAAGCACTGCTTTGACATTGGGTGCCGCCAGTTTGCAAAACCGAGTGGAGAACTTGCATATACCAGGGTTTGAGGTATCATGAAAATGTGCGTGGCTTTACGCCAAGTTTAGGTTTTATACATCGCGATTTGAGCGTGGAAATGGGCTTAGGCAACATTTTTATGCGTACACACCATTTATACATGAGGCCCCTGATCCGTGAGCAGATTGCCATTAGGGTTAAATCCCTAGAGTTAAATACACAGGGCGCACAGGGAACATTGAGACAAGTAAGAGGTTACAGATACTCATTTTTTAACTGTTTTGACTTTTCTTCCTACCCCTCACTGAGGAAACAACCTAAGAGGTTAGTTAGGTACCTTTCGTGTTAAGTGCATGTTACAGATGATCAAATAACATGATAAAAGAGTTGCCATCAGTTCTCAGCTTATAAAGTTACCAGGTGTTTTTCCACTTTGATGTCTTTAGGCATATAGCTAATTTAGCTTTAATTCAATACTAGGGCCATAATTTCCTCAATCACATGAAAAGTTTGGATTGCATAATATCATTTAGGAATAAATTGCAGGTAGAAGGATCTATGTTACCATGAAATAAACAACCATTGTCTTTTTATAATGCTTCTTTAACATTTGGGAACTCCCTTTCCTAACAATGGAAATGAAGGGGCATCTGCTGACTCCTCTTCTGTTTGTCTATGTTTCTTTAAGGTGTGAATGCTTGTGTGTGTGCAAAATTACAACTTAGATACTACTCATATTACTGGCTGCAAGACTATAAAATGAATATATCTGTAAAAAAGTATGGAATCTGTTGTTAGAGCTAAGCAGTGTGCTACCAAATAATACTACATTCACCAGAGAAAAGGCTTCTTCAGACACATCTATCACTGCTTCATCTGTGCCGCTTTCTGTGGGTATGTACAATTACAGTTTGCAGTCTTAGATCTTATGTGTGCAATATTTTTCCTCTTTCAGCGTTGTGTTATTATTTTAAGACTGTACATGGAGGAAAATACATCACTTTGCAATTGGTTTTGTTCTGAAAGAATTTCTTCCAGTAAATTATACGTTCCAACAACTGCAAGAACAATTTGTGTCCATGTAGACAAAGGAGGTTGACACTTTGTGTGATCTCACCTAGGGCACCAAATGACCCAAGACCCCCCTAGCAAAACGTGACAATCTGGATTGCAAAAAAAAAAAAAAAAAAGGATACTGAACCAGGACAGTAAGGAGGAAGATGCTGATTGATTATGTTCAACAGGTAATGGAAATGGAGGTTAAAATGCCTTTCATTCCCACAATGTTCAGCATATGAGTCAAACAGAGGATTTGTATCAAGAAGTATAAAATGACAGATGCTAGCTAATTTCAATGCTTTTTGCAATCAGTGAGGAATTGTTTTGAATTGGACAGTAGACAGTAGTAAAGAAGAGAGAACAAGGCTCTGATCAAAATACAATTGATAATGCATAAAAATAACAAGACACATGAAGGCATAACTCAGTAACTGAGAGTTTGTGCTTTTACAGTTAAATGGTGTCACAATTAAACTCACCAGAAAAAAATTGAAGAAATTATTTGTTCTTTTTTATAGCTAGACTAATGGTTAATGTGCAAAAGGCCAGACAACCTACTAAACAAGAAAGATCATTGTCAATATACCAAAAAACTAAACAAACCAAACCAAGATTTAAAGAAAAAATAAGCATCTACGTAAAACTCCCTTTGTTCGAAATTGATCTTGATCAGTTCCACAGCTATTGATGGACTAATCCCTAAACCTGATAAAATCTATTTTTGACTGGTGGTATTTACCTGAAAGCCAGAATATTTTCCCTAGAATCAGTTATTCCGGAATGATGAGAGACTAGCAAATTAAAGTCTGTTATGTGGGTTGTATGTTGAGGTTACACCTTCTTGAGTCTTTTTAATGATTTAAAAAATATCCATGTCTCTTAATACATTAATGAAATACACAGAATTAATCATTGGTATATACTTTAACATTCTTTTAAGTGTTAACATTTTGTAAGTGTGTTTCAACCAGGGTTTCCTCCAAAGCTGGGGTTCAAATCCTATTTTTATGTTTATGTTTTCATATTTTATGTTAACAGTGTTTATTATTTACTTACTTTGTATTGATGTGTACTCTCTTATGTTCCTTGTGTTTTGTGAGTGGTCCCCCAGTAGGTGGGGCCAGCTGCCTATCATTACAGGGGACTGCCCTCAGCTCAGTAAAGGCTGAGAATAAACCACAGTCCCTTTCACTTCATTGAACGCTCTTGTGGTGTGGTGTGCTCTCTATTGATAATTGTTATTGTGTTTTTTTGTGATTTCCTGGATATTTGGAAGCTTTCTACTGTTTTTTGACTTTGCCTACTGGATTGTATATTGGAACTAGTTTGCTTTGATTGACTGTCTTTTTCAGGCAACTCCTGCTATGTCTTCTGTGTTTTTAGGAGCTTCACTGTTTAAAAGAGCTTTCTGTACATATAAATCTTTTATTTATAAAGATTCTTAATTGCCTTCTTTATTAAAGTGGGGTGTGATGCCCCCGCTCTAAGCATTTTGAGTATTTTTGGAACTTTCATGTTCAGGAAATCTTTAGTTCATTACAATAAGAAATAGAAAATTTACAGTAAATTTACCAAAGAAAATAGTTTTGTATCTTCCCTATGTCTTCTATCATTAATGGGATGTGGGTTGGTTATTAACTCCCTATTTCTCACATTGTTATTTTGTTTTGCAGGTGATATCTTTCTAATAATAAAGCACAAGGGAAGAGTTTTCCAGTGTCTGAAAAATAATGAGAAAATACATCCTGACCCACAGGAAGTCTGTAGAACTTAAAATTATTTTAGGATCAGAAGAAAATGTTTTTAAAGGACAAAATGAAAAAGAAGTCATAAAAATGGCCAAAGTTTGAAATAACAAACAAAATACAACAGTTAATCCTATGGTTATGTTGTTTCAACCAGAGAAACCCCAAAAAGAGTGTTGAAATAGCTGATTCTAAAAATAAAAAATATTTTGCCAGTAATAAATTCAGTTAGTTTGGTACTATATTCAATATATCCTGTCATTTGTGAGCACATGTAATGAGCCTTATATGGGCCAATTTCAGGAGAACACTATAGAAAGATGCTATAGGAACACCAGATACCTGTCTTTGTTCTTCCTCTCCAGGGGCGTCATGTATAAATGGTGTGTACGCACAAAAATGTTGCATACTCCCGTTTCCACGCTCAAATCGCGATATATAAAATCTAAACTTGATGTAAAGCCATGCACATGTTCACACCAGCTAAATGCTTAGCATACACAAGTTCTCTACTCGGTTTTGCAAACTGGCGGCACCCAGCGTCAAAGCACTGCTTTTGTTCAAGTGTGGTTTACCTTTCTTTTTCAATTCCACATCCCTGACGCGGCTTTATCAAATACACTGAAATTAACTGCATATTGTTTATTAGTTTAAGGCTTCTGATTGTAATTAACCTGTAACAATATAATGGTCCACGGAATGGCCAAACTATTCCAAATACCATAGCTGCTTTAGCGTTGTTCCTCTCAATGCACCACTCAGAGTACTTATCCCACTGTATCTGAGTGTGGAATCACAGATCTACAGCAGTAGATCAGAAAGAGAATTATCAGTATGCAGCATCAAGCACACGCTGCCTCAGCCATGCTGCCTATTTGAACTGCTCTCATACGGCAAACGCTTCAGAGCCTTTCCTGTAGGGACATCGCGGTTCAGAATCAGTTTCATCCTAAGAACTGTAAACGTACTCAATCAGTCCAGCAAGTGATTCTTGTAGAACTGTTTGTACTTTTAAGTACAATTACCTCACCATAAACTTACAATACAGTAATAATATTGCACAACCTGAGCCACTTTATAAAGTGTGCATTTACATATGATGATAATATCATTTTTAAGATGAAATGTAGCAAAATATGTTTATTACTGTTGTGATGTGATATTTTGAATATAAGTTGATATATATTTTGTATGTCTTTATTTGTAACTTAGGCAAAACTAAGTTGGAGGAAGTACTTGAAACAAGTTTGGTAAATGTTTCTCTGAAGTCTCTTAACCCCCAAACAAAGCCAGGCTGCCTAACTGCCAAGCTTTATCTTAACATATGGTTTGGAGGGTAGGTGTAAAGGTGTTCTATTCCCCCATTGGTCTGAAGTATGGCTGTTTGGAACTGGCTTGTATTAGAAGCCGTTAAGTACCATGATATCCTATTGGCTCTAGGGGTTGGACAGAACATCTATAAATTTGCTCACTCCCTCACTCTCTTACTAACATCTGATGAAGGAGCATCTCATACCATGAACTGAAAAAGACAACACAATGAAGAGCACAGCTCGGTAGCCATATTGATACAGGCATGCGGTCTGTTCTAAAGAAACCTGACCACCAATGATGCCTTAACTAGAGACATTTTTAAGTAACTAACAAGTCTGTGTGCCACCTGAAACTACACATCACCATTTATCAGGGTGTATGGTTGCCAATATTCAAATTTACTTTGCATATTGTTATCATTTATGAACATTATCAATAATACATTGTTCAAATTGCAACTTAACTCCTGCTTGTCTTTTACTATGCCTAATTGCCTGAGGTTATAGATGTAGAAGGTGGGGAGAAGTTATATGGTACAATACATTAGGAACAGTGTTAAGTCTGTGAGATTTGAGACATTCTGACAAAGGCTACATTTTAATAATACAAAAGGGGAAATTAGAGCCATATATTACTCTACCAAGACAAAACAATTACATTATACAGATAAAATGTTAACATCATTTAAATAATCTATATTGTTAATAATTAAACATGAGAGGACACAGTGTCGCAGCACTAGCTAGTTCAGGGATTGTTCTTCCATGCTGTATTCTTGCTGGGACTGGGGCAGCACTGGAAGGATAGATGGATAAAATAATTAAACATGTACTATGACGATATTTCAATGTTCCTTAAAAGTTTTGAAGAATCAGTGTTCTAAGCTTGCAGATAGCTTAACATCTATTATAGAGCTGATTGTGTGGTGATTGGTTACTTGGAGAAAGAAAAGGAAGGACTGGAATTGGAGGTTAGTACGTTTGAAAGAGACATTACTGCTGCAATAGATTATTTCATCTGCAAGCATCTTGCGGAAGGCAGGAACAATCTCTGGACAGGGCGCCAGCTCATCATTATCACTGTACCACCGTGTTCCCATGTTTAATAACATGCTTTAACTCCTATCATCATGAAAATGATATATATCTCAGTATTTTAATTATTCAGAGAGCTGTAGTATCACAAATGTAATGGATTCTGTGTCCTGTCGGAGGTAGAGAAAGCCTGTTTAAGAAGCAGGTAGTGATTTACACACATAAAGCACTGTGGGACGCCCCTTCAGCATATGTTCCGGGGGAGCAAGCATGGGAGACTCAATACCACCCCATGGGCGCTAGATGGCAGACTCCCTGGGTTGCAGCTGTGCCTCGGACTCCTGCAGGGCTTCATGGGAGTTAGGATTTGGTGCATCCCTGTTGGGTTCCGCAGGTGCCGCCAGGGGCCCTTGTGGGCAGTATTTTCACCACACCCGGAAGTGCAGCCAGGATTCGGCAATCAAGCACCTGGAGCACTTCCGGGTGCCTAATAAAAGGAGCCAGCGGCCACCACTCGGGGCCAGTGTCGGGAAGAGGAGGACGAGGTTGCCTGGGAGGAGTGCTAGAAGAAGAAGAGTGTGCTGTACTTTGTGTGGTGCTTTACTTTAGTTTTGGGACTGTGTTAAGGCTGAGGGACACGGGGAAGATGTGGACCTCAGCTGAAGAAAATAAGCATTTTGTTGATTTTAGTGTGCCTCTGTTGTCAGTCTGTGCCGAGTCAGGCTCATATAGAGTGCCTTTTATCATAGCACATAGAAGAACACATACAAAGCAAAGCATTTAACATGCTACTTTAGTTACGATGGTATTAGAGAAACTAGTAAATTAAACAATTTAAAGATGAAGTTTATGATGTTCTATTTTAATGACAAAATAAACTACGTGATTAAAGTGGAAATTTCGAGATTAAAGTTGACGTTTTGAGCTTTTTTCTTACTGTGTCCCTATTTTATTTTATTTTCTCTATACACTAATAAGCTTTCATATAATACTCAGACGGTTGGCTATGACTCGCCTTTTCATTGCGACTTTGATATCTGACAACTTCTTTTTTATTTTGGGCACTGTGCGACTTTGTGAACTTGAGCTTTCGAGTTTCTCCGACACTCTATGTCACTTGATCAACTTCCTTTTGTTGTTTATACCAATGTTTAAACCAAAAAATAGTACATTTTTCCTTGCCTCCACTTGGTATTCGCTGAAATTCTTCTATTTTCCCCTGTGCATTTGCCATTGCCTTTTCACAGAACACTGAGCATAAGTACTATTTATATTGATTTGCATAGTCAAAAAGGCGTAATTCTGGGAGGAGTTGGGGTGAGGCAGCAGGCGCATGCACATGTGTTACTTTTCGTGCTGACCTGGATTTATGGAGCAGAAGAACGTGGAAGTTGGCATTCGCACAGATTTATGTATCTGGATTTTTTTGAGCATACACACATTGTCTGTATGCCATGTTTTAGTGTGAATTCTACGCACGGTGTTATGCATGAGGCCCCAGATGTGTTGACATTTAGGAACTTGTCTGAGCCCTCCTCCTGCATCTTAGAAATTCTATCACTTCCCTTTCAGGACAATATAACCCTGAAGAACTCTCAACATGGGGTTAATTTGACCTAGCAAGTAATAGGGACACATCAGTGTAGCTGAAGCATAAGATCAGCAACATTCTTCTGTTTCATTATCTCTTATTTATTATTTTTCCATCTCCTTCATGGTATTAACTGTGGCTTTTCTTTTTGGACTGCAATTGTTCTTACAACTTTAGTGTTTGATTTACAATCCTCACCCAATAGGAATACTAGCAGCAGTGTGAACTCTTTGCTTGAATTTTGTGAAGGTTTTTCCAACTTTAGTTGTTCAAACAAAGATAAACTAAAAGTTTTCAGCTGCCCTTGAATATAATGATGTGAAATCTTGTGATTTACTATACAGTTAGGTCCATAAATATTTGGACACAGACAACTTTTTTCTAATTTTGGTTCTGTACATTACCACAATGAATTTTAAATGAAACAACTCAGATGCAGTTGAAGTGCAGACTTTCAGCTTTAATTCAGTGGGGTGAACAAAATGATTGCATAAAAATGTGAGGCAACTAAAGCATTTTTTAATACAATCCCTTCATTTCAGGTGCTCAAAAGTAATTGGACAATTGACTCAAAGGCTATTTCATGGGTAGGTGTGGGCAAGTCCGTCGTTATGTCATTATCAATTAAGCAGATAAAAGGCCTGGAGTTGATTTGAGGATTTTGGTGTGAACAGACAACATGCGGTCAAAGGAGCTCTCCATGCAGGTGAAAGAAGCCTTCCTTAAGCTGTGAAAACAGATAAAACCCATCCGAGAAATTTCTACAATATTTCGAGTGGCAAAATCTACAGTTTGGTACATCCTGAGAAAGAAAGCAAGCACTGGTAAACTCAGCAACGCAAAAAGACCTGGACGTCCACGGAACACAACAGTGGTGGATGATCGCAGAATCATTTCCATGGTGAAGAGAAAACCCCTTCACAACAGCCAACCAAGTGAACAACACTCTCCAGGGGGTAGGCGTATCGATATCCAAGTCTACCATAAAGAGAAGACTGCATGAAAGTAAATACAGAGGATGCACTGCAAGGTGCAAACCACTCATAAGCCTCAAGAATAGAAAGGCTAGATTGGACTTTGCTAAAGAACATCTAAAAAAGCAAGCATAGTTCTGGAAAAGCATTCTTTGGACAGATGAAACCAAGATCAACCTCTACCAGAATTATGGCAAGAAAAATGTATGGAGAAGGTGTGGAACAGCTCATTATCCAAAGCATACCACATCATCTGTAAAACACGGTGGACACACTGGGACACTAGTGTTTATTGATGATGTGACACAGGACAGAAGCAGCCGAATGAATTCTGAGGTATTCAGAGACATACTGTCTGCTCAAATCCAGCTAAATGCAGCCAAATTGATTGGGCAGCGTTTCATGATACAGATGGACAATGACCCAAAACATACAGCCAAAGCAACCAGGAGTTTATTAAAGCAAAGAAGTGGAAAATTCTTGAATGGCCAAGTCCGTCACCTGATCTTAACCCAATTGAGCATGCATTTCACTTGTTGAAGACTAAACTTCAGACAGAAAGGCCCACAAACAAACAGCAACTGAAAGCCGCTGCAGTAAAGGCCCTGGCAGAGCATTAAAAAGGAGGAAACCCAGCATCTGGTGATGTCCATGAGTTCAAGACTTCAGGCTGTCATTGCCAGCAAAGGGTTTTTAACCAAGTATTAGAAATGAACATTTTATTTCCAGTTATTTAATTTGTCCAATTACTTTTGAGCCCTGAAATGAAGGGATTGTGTTAAAAAAAATGCTTTAGTTGCCTCACATTTTTATGCAATCGTTTTGTTCACCCCACTGAATTAAAGCTGAAAGTCTGCACTTCAACTGCATCTGAGTTGTTTCATTTAAAATTCATTGTGGTAATGTACAGAACCAAAATTAGAAAAAAAGTTGTCTGTGTCCAAATATTTATGGACCTAACTGTAATGTTTGTAAAAACTTTTTTTAACTCTTACTTCCAAAACCTAAGTACAAGTCTTCAAGGCTTTGTTAATTTTCTAAATTCCAAGTGGCTAACTCACCTTTTATATCATTTAAGGCATTTCTAACTGTGGCAATTAGTGCTGCTTCAACTCAGCTAGAATTAGTGGCTAGCCATTTGAATTGCAACTATTAAGCTCCTAAAAGTTTGCTCCTGGACATAATTTTTTTTTTTATAAGACACCAAATACAGCTTAAAATTCTTATAAGTACCTATTTAATTCAGAGTGGCATGGGGCAAGAAAGTACTGATCTGCATTAATGAAGCCATTAGTAAATTTCAGACAGTGTACTCAGATGGACTTTTCATTGTTGCTGGGGACTTTAACCATGTAAAGGTGATATCTCCATTTCCTCTATTTTGCTAACATGTACACTTCTCGAGAGAGGGAGACAGCACATCAGACTTTGTGCAGACAAATATCTATGAAACATTTAAAGCTACATCATGCCCTTGTGATGGTGCGGGACCTGCTCCATGCTCCCTCTTCTTGGTTTGGAAGCCTCTTGAACTCAAAACCATCAGTAATGTAACGGGATGAGCTGCGCAATGAGGACAAATCACACTGGGAGCAAGGGGATTGTATAAAAGTATTAGTGATTTTATTAAAAGCAAAACAAACAGTGTCCAAATAAAGTGTAACGCATCAAAGATTAATAAATAAATAATCAATTAAAAACAATTTAAAAAGTGGAGGTTAAAATCCAAAAACAAACCCTTTAAAATGAGGTTAAAACCATGGTAGGAAACTGTCCCATATGGGCCTTGCAACAGGGGAGTCACCCCTTTCAGCAGGTGCAGCTGCCTTCAAAAAAGTTCCAGTAGTTTTCCGTGCCCTGGCTATGTACAGCTCATCCCTCCGAACCGAGACTCGGGTCCCCAGTGACCAGGAAGCTCATACTGGGGCTCTCCATCCCAAGCCTTGTTGACTCCCACTGCCTTCTCAGCCTGACGCGGTGAGCTGTCCATACTCCCGGTCACTCCAGCTCCTCATAACCGCTCAACTGGAGCGACCGCTTCCTACTGTCCTCACCGTGTGTTGGCCAAACACTCCTTTCTGGGGCTCTCCTCCCAGCTGCCTGCCTTCTAATCAGCAAGCCTGCTCTTGCTCGCTCCCACACCGGCTTTTATGGCTTCCTGCCTTCTTCTCTTCTTAACCTCCATCCATTTCTTTTTCTCTTCTGTTCTTTATTTCTCCTCCGTACTTGTGCTTCTCCTTTTTATAATGGGGACATGACACAGGTGTGGCAATTAGCTGCTCCCGGCATTAATTACTGACACGGGTTCAGTGCGGAAACGCCCACATCGTGCCCGGAAACTGCTTCCGCCACACTACCACGCCGATTATTTATTTAAAAATTGGCCATCTGTTTAGAGCCATGGACCCGCTATATCATAGCCCTACATTGGCCAATCTAATCACATGTCTGTCTTACTCCTGTCTGCATTTAGATCTAAGGTTAAAAGCTTTAAACCTGTAAAGAAGCAGATCAAAATGTGGCTCAGCTCTACAACACTTTTAAAAACACAAACTGGTTCATGTTCAAGAAGGATACTGCCTATAGTGATAACATTAATCTAGAGTAGTATTGTGTATCACAGGATATATCTTTAAGTGTATTGATGATGTAACTTCCCTCAGGATGATCACCTGAAACCCTGGATTTCTCCCAAAGATTGTATGCTGCTTGAAAACCAAAATAGTGTTTTTAGGTCTTGGTATATAGGGCAGCTCTCATGAAAGCAAGGGCTGTCTTGTTGCATTAGAGTGGAGAAGCGAGCATACACACAGAAAATCCATGACCACTTCCAAGACTTCAGAAATGCAAGACACTTGTGGCAAGGCATCCAGGCCATCACTAAATACATGTTTCTACCACAGTTCTGTGTCTATTATGCCTCCCACACAGATGCTCAGAACTAATTCTATGCATGGTTTGATCCTGTCAACAATGTGCCCACAACATCCCCCCATGTCCACCCCATTGAGCCTCTCTGCAGTTGATGTGAGGAATGTCCCATAATGCTGCAGAAACAGAGAACATCCATGGCTGAATATTCAGAGACTGCGAAACCAGCCAGTGGACATCCTGTTGGACATCTTTAATACCTCATTGCACCAGGCCAGCGTTCCTACATGCTTCAAATCCAACACCATTATACCAGTGTGAATGATGGTGCCTTTATTACCATTGCCCTATAGTGCTCACACCCATCATTAAAAATGCTTCAGTAGGCTGCTCATGGGGCACATAAAAACATAACTGCCAGCATCAGATGACCCCCTGAAATTTGCCTACTGCTGCAATCAGTCAACCGATGATACCATAACATTTGCCTTTCAACTGTTCATGTCTCATCTGGATAAGAACAACACCTACATCAAAATGCTTTTTATTGATTTTAGTTCAGCATTCAATATCATCATCCCTCAGGACCTGGTAGGAAAGCTGAGACTGCTTGGCTCCAGTTCTTACCTTTGTAACTGGAATTTGGACTTCCTGCATTGGAAATAACATCTCTACCACCATAATGCTCAGCAGTGGATCCCCAAAAGGATGTGTGCTAAGCCCACTTCTGTTCACCTTGCTAACTCATGACTGTATAGCACCATACAGCTCCAGCAACATTATTTTGTTAACTGGATGGTAGTAGGTCTAATCAACAGTGATAATAGGACAAACTACACAATGGAATTGAAAAAGCTGGTAGAATGGTTCAAGTGCAACAATCTGTCTCTCATTGTTGAATAAACTTAAGAGATGATTACAAACTTCGGGAAGACCCATCCTACCACATCTCCACTTTACATCAAGAGTTCAGTGCTAGAGAAAGTGAAAAGCATAAAGTTCCTTATTGTGGACCTGGTGGAGGATCAATACTTCCTCGTTAACCAAGTAAGCACAGCAGCGACTCCATTTTCTGAGCCAGCTGAAGAGGACAATCCTTCCATGCTATATCCTTACCACATTCTACAGGGGCACCATTGAAAGTGTCCTGACCAGCTGCATTACTGTCTAGTATCAGAAATATACTGTCTGGTTACAGAGCCATAAAACAGGCAGTGCACACTGCAGAGACCATCACTGGGATTCTCTCCCTTCCATCACGAACATATTCACAGGTTCTGCATCCATCAGGCCTGCAGCATTGTGAGGGATATCTCAACCCCCTCCAACAATCTGTTTTCCCCGATTCCATCGAGCAGAAGTTATCTGACTGTGAACCAACACTGTCAGACTAAAGTACAGCTTATTCCAACAGGCAGCCAGGCTCTTGAATACAAAGTTACCCCCTGTCCCTGTGTGTGCCCCCATATCATATTTTCATATCCATTTACTGTTCTGTTCTGAATTCCTTTGCAATTCTTCTCCATTGAAGATCTCTTAATATCACTGATTGCTGTTTGTCATTAATGACGTTGATTTGTGCAATGTTGTTCCTTGTTCTACATTCCCATTACCCAACCCTCTGTATTGTTATAGTGCCATATATATTGTCTAAATATTGCACTATGGCCCTGGGACATCCAATTTCACACCACTGTATAATGTACCAAGGTATGTGTGTAAATGTTATGACAATAAAGCTCACTTGACTTGACTTGATAATATTTTAATCTAACATAGTTAATGTCCAATCCAAAGCTTTGCCAATTAATGATAAAAATATCAAAGCTATTTTAATTTAATCAGTTATGTGGATCTAAATTGTGTGGGATTTTTCATGATAGTGAATAAGTGGATGAGGTGCTAAAGTGGCTAAAGTCAGCTATTAAGCTTTCACGATGTTGGAAGCTGTACAATTCTTTCTGTTGCTGCTATATGCACTCTAAATAAAGCATTGATATTTATAGCCTGAATGTTTGCCTTGACCTCTTTGATAAAAAAAATGTAAAGTTGAGTGGCAGGGATACACTTTGGTATAGCAGGTCTGTGGTTCAGAAAAAGGCAGACAATTTTTAAATAAAAAATAATTGAATGGCCATCTCGATCTCTGTGGATGTGCATGATCATGTAGCTGCAGGAGGCTGGTGAGGTAATTTAGGTGAGACACACACTGCACGTGAGGGAGTGGTCTGTCTTGGCATTTTGTGGTGTGTGATTGAGGCACTACGCCCACAGAGGCATATAAAGGGGAGCCAACATTGAAAAACAATGAAGATCAGAAAAAGGAAAGGAAGAAGAAAGAAAGGGAGGTTAAAGGATGGAGAGAGAATGGTAGGCATGAGAGAAAGCTGGTGCAGGATGGGAGGAAGCAGGCGGATGGGAATTGAGCCCCAGGAAAGAGCATGTGGCCGGCACTCAGGAGGGGGCTGAGGGATCACTCCTGTTGAGCGACTATGGAGCAGGAGGGACCATAGTACTCAGGGTGTGTTCTCACCTGGAGGAGCCAGTGATTGGCAGCAGAGCGAGGACAGCGTGCTATTGCTGGGAGGTGCCAGGTATCAGCAGTGGTGAGAATGGAGCAGGGATCAGCAGCTCACTGTGGAACGCCATGGGATTGGCAGCGGGGACACGGGCCGGAATAAAAGGTTTTCTGTGCATGTTGGATGGACGTCTCTCTATGCTACGGGACCCAATCGGGGTAAGATGGAGGAAAGTCAGTTTTAAAAGGAAGGCATCATGGCTAAGAATTGTGAAGGACAGTTTCCTGCCTGTGTATTTAACCTTGTTGTAATGTATTCTTATTTATTTGTTTTTAACCTCCACTTTGCACAGTTTTTATGGATTATTTATTTAGTGATTGAAGAGAGCACTGCACTTATTGGACATTGATTGTTTTAATAAAAACACTTGGTATCTTTATGCAGTTACCCCTTGCTATGTTTGTGTGTTTATCCTTATCTGCTGGCTCCTCCCTCGGGTACGTTATTGGTGGTAACTGGTTCAAGCGGCTCCCCAGAAAGTCCCAGTAACATGGGGCTGACCTCTGACCTACACCACCACATACAAGTGGTGAATTGAAAGGTCTGTAACACTGGCAGAGGTTGAAACATGAGAGACATGAGGACCTGAGCACTAAAATCTAAAAGTTAAACTAACTTGTCATCAGAAACTAGAACATACTAATGCCCAACAATCTCTCAAAAGTATTGAAATTTTTGCAGCACAATCTCTAATTAGAGACACATCTTTCCTTAGATGTAGTTCGGACTAAAGTTCGGACACTTCCTCACAATGCCACTATTGATGACATCATACTTCACATGACATTTGTGTCATCTATCTCTCTTAAAACAAAATAAAACTGCAAACAGTCTAAAAATCAGACAAAGTAAAAAAACGCAAATATTATTTTGATCCTGACAAAACATTTAAAAAGCTTTTCTCTAAGAATAAAGAAAATAAATAGTTATTTGTTGCCAGTGAGTCTAAGAGGAACTCATGAACAGTACTCTAGATCAGGGGTGGGCAATGTCGGTCCTGGAGAGCCGCAGTGGCTGCAGTTTTTTGTTCCAGCCCAGCTTCTTAATGAGAAGTCAATTATTGCTGATGAAGAACTTATTGCTTAAGTGATATTTTGATGCTTCATTTTAGTGGTCTTGCTTGTTAAGGTTCCCCACCTTAATTCAATCTTGAACAGCTGCATTCACTGTTTTAATGGCTCCTTATTAGCAATAAGATGTAAATGACAAAGCAGCCAGCAGTTCTCCGTCTAGATTGTTTCCATTTGCATCTGTGTGTGTTCATCATGCACTTTCTGGTTTAATAAAACACTTAATAGAAAATGTGACCGACTGAAAATTATCTGTTTTAGGCTTCAAATCATTTGAATCATATCCTTGTGAAAGAAAAAAAATATGTGATATAAGAACTTTACATTGCAGACTAACAAACCATAAAGTTAAAAAAGGTCTGAGATTGGCCAGGATTGGTTTCTAATTAAGCAATTGGGTTGGAATGAAACTCAGTAGCCATTGCGGCTCTCCAGGACTGACATTGCACACCACTGCTCAAGACCATATAAATATGAGTGAAAGATTAATTTTTTAGACTTTGTATGGAAGAGTGCCCTTATTTAAAATTGGACATGCTGGTGCTTAATGCAGTCACATATTTTTATACAGCCCAGAGTTTATGGATTAGCTTCTGTGATGCTACTGTTAATTTCTAAATTAATTTCTAAGTTCATGACGGAAAGTACACAATATTTGACAATTGTTAAATAATTTAAAATAAAAATTTAACAATATTATTAATGGTTAAAGATGGTGCCAAAGTTAAGTAACACTTAGTTTTTTCACTTTTGTTTGTAAATGTAGTTAGTTGTTTAACGTATCCCTGTGGCGATCTGCTGTGAATAAGAGATTCAATGCTAAATATTTTTCTCCAGTTTTTCTGACATTAACAAAAGATTTTTTATTTACACGTCGCATTTCACCTCAGCAGGACACCATGTTAACAGTGCCCACAGCTCTCATTAAGCACAACAGGGGTGCTAAACATGTAGAAGTTAGTCAGACAGCACTAACAGAAGAAAGCAGAATAGTAGAACTGGGGCTCTTCTCCGTGAGCAGAAATTACTTTTGACCAACTCTACCAGGAATGTTTCTTTCAAAAATACAATCACTTGTGGACAGTAGGGGGCATACAGTTCCCCAAACCTTGGACACAAGAGACACAGAGCCAAAGTTCAATACAAACCACGTTTATTTCAGTGGCTTTTCCTTCGCTCCCCACAGCAGCTCAGTACACCAAGCACAATAACCACAAAGGCTTTCTTCCTTTCTCTCTCTCTCTCTCTTCTGCCTCTTGTGCGTCTCCACTCCTCCTCCTGCAAGATATGTCCTCCACCTCCTGACTCAGGCTCCCCAAATGGACTGAGGCGGCCCCTTTTATAGAGCACCGGGAAGTGCTATTCAACAATCAAAATAGAAGTGCTTCAAGTGCTTGTAAGCTCTAAAACTGATTACCGTCTCTTTTCAGTGTTTTCTTCTACTGAGATTTGGCTGAAAGATTTTGTGGCAGGTTACATAAATTGTTTATATCCAGTGTATAAATTTAAATTGTACTGCCACTTTTTACATATATATAAATGAATGCATGTATGTAAAGTTTTTTTTCTTTTCAACAGAATGTGGAATGGGATAACAGTGAGGATTTTTTGCCTGTGCATCTACACTGATCATTGGGATTTAAAACACCACCCAGCAAAGCATGGCTTTTCCCTTAGATTTTTGTCTGCCTGCACATGGACACTTTGTTCCAGCTTTCAAATTTAATAGCATCTGAAACCCAGGAATCTTCCACTGTCCAATTCACCCTGTAAAGGACAACATACATGAGTAAGCGTCCCAGCCAGGACTGGTTCCATTCCCTTAATCAGCCAGGAGGCCAATGTAACAGAGAGATCAGGGGAGGAACCTTTTAAAAACTGTACACTCCCCCGACCTTCTAAGTGACAGAATCCCTGGGCTTTAGTACCCTTTCAGATACCTGCAAGGAATGTTGGGAATTGTAGTGCAGTGAGGCATCGCTGCAGGGGTCTTTGGGTGCCATCATATTGTGCACCAGGGAGTTAATCTCCCTACTTTATGGGACTTCCGATTCACCTGCAAGTGCTTCAATCGGGGTTTGCCCTGGAACTGGAAGTAATCCCAGGTCCAAGATAAAAGGAGCTACCCATCCTCATCCAGTTGAATTGGAGTCGGGTGTGGAGGACGGACAATCTCATCTGAGAGGTGTGGCGGTGAAGAAAAGAGAGACAAGAAGAAGAATTGTGCTTTGCTTTATGTTAATTTTGAAGCATTTTTGTAAGGTATTATTATTAATAAGCCTTTTATTTATATTGGGACTTGTATCTGAGAGGTTGTATCTGAGGTTTGGCGTGCTGCAATGCACCCTGTTGGTCACAACTCATTTGCTTCACAATTCAAACTTCTGTAGTCAGTGAGGTGGCTACTTAAAACCTTTATTTCAGACAGTTCTCCAATGGCTTTCTGCTTCAATAATATGCACTGAGAGATCACTCTGGTGTTTTTTCTTATGAATTGTGCAATTGGCCTTTCATTTCAACTTCCAGTTACAACTGCTTCTGGTTAATGCTGGCACCGCAATCAAATAAAAAAAACACTTTATTGATTAACCGATTAAGAAATGCAACGTATGTGGACTTTGTCTTTTATTTGTTTTACATGTGTGGGTCTCATTTATGTTTTCTGAATAAGTTATTTCAATGTAATCAGCAACATGACTGTCAGTCTTCCAGAATATAATCTTTTTATAGCTGACTGAAGTTACAGTCTCAGCAACAAACATAAAGGTGACAGAGTGGGCTTTTTTATTAACAGTTTGCGGTGAAGTGATTTCAAAATATCAAGGAGATTCTCATCTAATCTGAATCTTTTTAAGATTAATGGCAAACTGTTTTATGTGCCAAGAGAGTTTAGATCTATCATTCTGATTGGAGTTTGCATTTCATTCTAATCAAATTTTACTAGTTCAATGCAGCTTTTAGGACGTCTTGTTTTAGTTTCTGAGAATAAATACCGTATATACTCATTTATAAGTCGGGTCTTGAAAAACGAAAAATCGATCATAAAACCAGACCCGACTTATATACCCGTTCAAAAATGCGACCATTAAATTCTTTCCTCCTCCGATCTCGCATCAGTTTCTCAGACACATCGAATTTTGTTGCAGCAGCGCAGTTACCAATTTCTTTTGCTACTTCAGCGACATTTAATTTAAAACCAGCTTCATATTTTCTTCCGATCGTACGCTCCATAGTAGATAAGGGATGCCCCTATGATAAAGGTATATGAGTGTGTGAGATACAAAAAACACAAATCAGTGTAAACGTTGCATCGGAATAGTTTGGGTATTACCATGTGGTCATGTAGGCACAATAGAGAGAGAAAGAGAGGTTAGGAGCACGCACTGATACAGCGCATTGCTGCACCCACATCTAAAAAAAAAGGCAGGTTGCTCCATGGTTACTCTCTCAGGTGGGCGTTAGCATATCATAATCTCTTAGACCAATAGCATGAGTTTTCTGCATTCGACTTGTACGACCGACATTATAAAATACCAGAAATTATACAATAAAATCAAGTCACAACTTATCCGCAGGAGAACTTATCCTGGTACTGAGATTCTCCAATTATTCATTTATGTGATTTTAATAATCTTGGTATCTGAGTTTCCCAAAAACAAGCAGCTGCAGCAATGTACTACTACTAAGCAAGGAAGGTACTCTTGACTACAGCATTAACTCAGACCATGCCATTCCACAAGGCCCCCTTGGCAATTCTGACTACAAAATGATATTTCTTATGCCGTCTCATAGACAGAAATTAAAAATATATGTGGACCAATGAGGTTGTGGATATCCTAGCTGTCGACTAGTCAAGATTATAGGATCTCTGGGACTACTCTCTGGGAGGTGTTTGAAAAAATATATACTAGTTACTTACTACTAATATACTGATACAGGCACTTTTAACATAGGTTTTATCAGAAAAACTGTATTACAATTAAAAAAACAAAACAATCATCCATCCATCCATCCATTTTCCAACCCGCTGAATCCGAACACAGGGTCACAGGGGTCTGCTGGAGCCAATCCCAGCCAACACAGGGCACAAGGCAGGAACCAATCCCGGGCAGGGTGCCAACCCACCGCAGGACACACACAAACACACCCACACACCAAGCACACACTAGGGCCAATTTAGAATCACCAATCCACCTAACCTGCATGTCTTTGGACTGTGGGAGGAAACCAGAGCGCCCGGAGGAAACCCACGCAGACACGGGGCAAAACAATCATGAAATACAATAATGAGAAACAATGGTTTTCCAAAGAGCTGAAAAAGTTACAATCAATGAAGAAGGATTGTAAAAATGGAGATAAGCCTGTTTACAAAATATAAAAATATCAACCATAAGATCAAGATGGAACATAATTATTCCACTGATGATTGCCTTCCCGTCTGATATGCTCTAAAAATTATTATTAATTAAAAGCATGCAGCTCACCAACTAATCAGCTGAGCAGCTTCTATCACAGATTTGAAAATCTGCCCTCCACCACCAGTTTATGGCCGTAAACCTTCTGACTTCTTTATTAGAGTTCAACACTTCCTCCTTCCATATTTAAATATTTTGACAGCACTTTCACTCACAAGCTGAACTGGGGTGAAAGCATAGTTTCTATTCCCAAAAAAAGCTCATAAGTGCAAATTTTTTCGTCAGGCCACTTAAAACATTTAACCTTTCCCAAATAAGTGCTGATTCAATATTATGTAGCAGTCATTGAAAGCAGCCTCATTTTCTCAATAACAGGCTGATATGACAATTACCTGCTCATTAAAAACATAAACTACAGAGTGTCATTCAGACAGCAGAAATGATCGTAGGCCTAAAACTGTACTGAAACGACAACCTGGATGCATCAAGGAAAGGAAACATGCTGGAATTATGATCAAAGACCACACAAAACCAGATAACCATCTCTTTCGGTTATTACCATCACAGAATAAATAAATGCAAGAACCACTTGGCACATGAATTAATTCCTTTCTTGCTACAGTCACTCTGCGTAAATTGTCTATGATTCATCTTTGTCTCTCTATGATTCCTAAACACTTCTATCCAACTTAAATTATGCTTACTTTTAAAAATTACTCTATCTTTATATATAATATGCTACCGTGGCTGTTCATTTGTCTGTTCAGGATTTTAAATCACCTGTAACTCGCAAACCGTTTGACCTATTCACCTGAAATTTGGTACACATATACTAAGTGATGTCTACCATCCGCTTTCGGGGTGATGATTGACCTCCAAGGTTATTCCTCTATTTATTTTGATTTTATTTTATTGTAGAATCAATTCACAGCAGCGGCCAGCAGGGTAGCTGTGCGGTACATGCGTATGGGCGCCGTTCTCATCCCTGCCACCTTCACCCTCATTTCTCCTACCTCTTCATATCTTAAATCATTCTTGAGGCAGATTGAAGAATTGTCAGTATGTTTTCTTTTATTTTTCACTTAAGCTAAGTAATTGCAACACAAACACTGATTTAATCAGTTTTAACGCAAAAAGATGCCGACGAAAGAAGAGAAGAAGCGGGCCGCTAGGGTGGAGAAAAGAAGAGCTGCTCAGGAAGCGCAGCAACCTCTGAGCAAACGAATGCTAAATGTACAGAGAAAGAGTAGGAAAACTATGAATGTTCAAGTCAAGTGTATTCACTGCACGTTATTGTACAGTGCGCCATTACTGGTATACAATATTACTGGACATGAGTGCAGTTCTGCGGTCACATTGTTTAAAATGTTAGTTTTTGTGCAACATATTAACATTTAATACTACTCGATATAGTTTTTTCATTGTGCCATATTCTGCACATTGTACTGTTAATTAAATAAACTTTTGTCACCAATGGATGTAACAACAAGGGAAAACCCTAGCAACTACACATATGTTGCCTGGTAATAAAGTTAAAATATCTAGCTAAATTTTTAAAATGGTTTTGTTTATATTTTCGTCTCTCTCTGTGTCGGTCATACACCTTTACTCCTGTTTGTTTGTCTTACACTCGCACTTCCTCTTTTTTCACGTCATCAAAGCCAAACTGAGAAATCAGATTTCTCAGAGACTAGACTATATATAGTAGATGAGCTCCTAATAATTAACATCACCCGTAGAGAGCAGTCAGAAATGCATCTCAAATGAGTACAATCACACATGAAAAGAGTGAAGAAAGGATTTTTTTACATAGAATATTACAAAAGACCTGAATAAGATGGTCCATCATAGATAATGTAGACATTTGGTGATATTTAAATAATGAATAATACCACTGGGCAGTATTTAACATTTGCAAAGGCAATGTGCAAATTTAGCCCTGGATTCTCCACAATAGCCACCTAAGGGTTGTGTTTAATAAGTATTATTTAGTAGTAGGCAGTACTTTTGCCCTGGTTTCATTCCCACCTTGGTGGCTTCTTTCTGTCCTTCCAGTGTTGCCAAGGATTTCCTCTGTAAACCCCAGGTTTATTCCCATAGGCTTGGTGTGTACAAGGACATGGCCAGCATTAGACCAGTGTTATTTCATGGGCTGCTTCCTGCTCTACAGTTATAACTGCTAGCATGTCAAGTTGCGAAATATTGAAGATGGATAGAAGGTGTCAAACAATTAAAATAGAAGCAACTTACATTTGCTTATGATTTCTTTTATTTTATTTTATTGAATTTATTAAAATCAAATAACACTCCATACACATAACTCAAGTTTTACAAAAAGAAAAAAAAAAGAAAAGAAAAAGGTTTGAAACAAATCAACCCCCACCCCTGAGAAAGAGAGCTAGGCCAGCAGTCTAAAACTTTATGCTAGTAAAGACAAATGAATAGATAAAATAGTAAATGAATAAAGATAAATGGAGTAAAAGAGGGGAGAGAACCTGCTTCCTCAATTTAAATGCTTATTCTAAAATGTTATTGATTAGATCCTGCCAGGCTTTGAAAAAGTTTTGTACAGATCCTCTAAGTGCAAATTTGATTTTTTCCAGTTGCAAATATTATATAACATTAGTTACCCACTGAATAGAGGGTAAGTTAGGATTCTTCCAGTTGAGCAAGATGAGTCTACATGCCAATAATGTAGTAAAGGCAATTACAGTTTGTTTGTCCTTCTCCACTTTAAGCCCGTCTGGAAGTACACCAAACACAGCTGTTAGTGGATTAGGAGGGATTGTGACATTCAAACTGTCTGAAAGGCATTTAAAGATTTTGGTCCAAAATAATGTTAATTTGGTGCAGGCCCAAAACATGTGACCTAGTGAGGCCAGAGCTTGATTGCATCGTTCTCAGGTTAGATCTTGCCCTGGAAACATTTTGGACAATTTTAAACAAGAGAGATGCGCTTGATATATAATTTTAAGTTGAATAATTCTATGCTTTGCGCTGAGATATTTAGTAAGTGGTCCTTTTCCCACTGTACTCTTGGATCTTTGAAAGGGAGGGACTGTAAAATACTTTTATATATTATAGAAATGCTGTCTAAGTCCTCGAGACTGAGCAATATTTTTTCCGGTATAGAGGTAGGTAGGAGGTGAGGAAAATTTGACAGGTTCTGTTTAACAAAGTTTCTATTTTGAAGGTAGTGAAAGAAATGTGTTGCTGGTAAGTTAAATTTGGAGTGTAATTGTTCGTAGGATGCAAAAACGTTGTCTATGTGCAGATCTCTAAGTGATTTAATCCCGAATGTTTTCCAGGCATTAATAATTGCATATGTTTGAGAGGGTGGGAAAAGGTGGTTCTCGTGCAGAGGTGCCACAGATAAAAGCTTCTCTATCTTAAAATGCTTTCTCCATTGGTTCCATATTCTGAGTGAGTGAAGCACAATTGGGTTGTTAGTATATTGGCAATAACTTGTATTTATTGGGGTACAAAGCAAGGAATATAAAGAAGTACTGCAGGATTTTATTTCTATTGTGGACCAAGCCTGTGTCTGTTCGTCCATTTCTGTCCATGTCCAGGTTTTTATAGCTTGTATGTTTGCTGCACAGTAAAAAAACTGAAAGTTAGGTAGAGCCATACCACCTCCCGCCTTAAGTCTTTGTAGGGTTGCCCTTTGGATACGTGGATGTTTTGAATTCCAAATAAATTAGGTTATGTTTGAGTCTAATTTCTTAAAAAATGATCTATTGATGTATATTGGAATGTTTTGAAATAAAAAGAGAAGCTTAGGAAGGATATTCATCTTGTCAATGTTAATTCTTCCAGTTAAAGTGAGATGAAGGGTTGACCATATATGCAAGTCTTGCTTAATTCTTTCCACACAGACAGCAAAATTTTGTTGATAAAGAGCTTTATATTTACTTGTGATGTTTACCCCATGGTATTTAAACTGATCTGCAATGATAAAAGGGAAGGTGTCCAATTTAGTATTGTATGCTTGAGAATTCACTGGGACTTTTATTCAAATTGATTCTGAGACCAGAAATCTTTTGAAATTCTGTAAGTGCTGTTAGGACTGCAGGCACATATATACAGTACCATATCATCTGCATATACAGAAACTGTTCCAGTCCTTCTCTGATAATCCCCTTTACCTCAATAGCATTTCGACAATGAATTTGGAGTGACTCAATGGCGATTGCAAAAAGTAGTGGTGACAAGGGGCATCCTTGTGTGGTATCACGTTCTAGTTTAAAGTAGTCTGAATTGATGTTGTTAATACAAACTGAAGCTTCTGGATTGGTATACAGTAATTTGATCCATGCACAAATGTTCGGGCCAAACCCAGATTTCTCCAATGTAGTGAAAAGGTAGTTCCATTCAACCTTTGCATCCAATGATAATAATATCTCTGGGGTGTTTGACTTTGTGAGTGCATATATTACATTAAACATGCATCGAAGATTGGAAGCTAAGTGTCTGCCTTTAATAAATCCAGTCTGGTCTTGTGGTATTAATGAAGGCAGAACTTTCTCCATGCTTCTAGCTAGGACTTTGGAGAGTATCTTAACATCGTTATTAAAGGTGAGATTGGTCTGTACGATGCACATTTTAATAAGTCCTTATTTTGTCAGGAAAGAGTAATTAATGCTTGGCGAAAAGTTAGAGGCAGAATTTTATTTTCTCTAGCTTCTGTAAATGTTGCTAATAGAAGGGGAGCTAGCTGAGTTGAGAATTTCTTATAAAATTTGGCAGGGCATGATTTCTGTATTGCTTAACACTAGAATTACCAGAGCCTACGAAAAAATTCGTAGATATAGCCCACCTTAAATCCGTTCACACCTCTCCCTCAGTGTCTTTTGTTCTGTAAATGTGCCAATTATAGAGAGAAGTGTGCGCATTGCAACAGGTACACACGTCGTAAATGTAGGAAGGACGGATCCTTGTGTGTGTTTGAACTGTTAACATTTGAATGTGATGATTGCATATAGCGCTGAACTGACCACTCTGTACTATTGTTGCCTCTGCATGTCCTGGAGTACAAAAGAAACAGCAACATGTGGGGACTAGCAAGATCGGGGGAAAAAAACATGCGGTGTTATGCGAATGAATATGAATAATATGAATAATGTTGCATCCATGCCACAATGTTTTCCGAAATGTACTATACAGGTCATAAAACGAATAATTTCTAATATATATATTCCTATGTCTCTGTTTTTTTCTTATTTTTTGACATCATAGGCCATAAGGTGCATACTCAGGAACACTCAATAAATCTGAATTAAAAAAAATCAAGTGACGGTGAGATACGAAGAAGGCAGATTCACATAAATGTAATGAATTATTATTATTATTATTACCAGTGTTTGTGTGTCAGCTTTTATCCCTCCAGATCAGAGAATGTCCAGTTCCATTGCCTCAAAACACCACTCACATCTACAGTTACTCCCAGTTTCAAATAAAAACTAACAGCGTCAGATCCCTAGAGCGGTAGTATGTATCGTGATCGTGACTGAGAGAATAAAAGTGAAAAAAAAAAGGTAACTTTCACAAGTCCTATAAATGTACACCGTCTGTTACAGACATAAACCAAATTTATGTGTGTACTGTATAATATTAACAATAAGAGCAGCTCACTACTGAAAACGGCAAATACAGGAGGCAGATGGAATCGAACCGGGGACTCTTGATTACAAGTCAGCAAATCTTACCGCTACGCCACAGAAGCTGTTGTATCGTCCTTGAACCTTTTGTGAAAGTGTTTATTTGATCTTTGGACTTCAGGCTTCACACATTATATAGTTTATGCCAACATTTTGTCATTTACTACTAAAATATGACAAACGTTTCTGTTTTAACAATGTGTTTACACAGATTATTATAGAAACGGAACACACATGAAATGCATGTGTTCCAAATAACGATCTATTATTTCCACTCTAAAACTTTCACTCCCAGATAATCAATCAAAGCATGAGCTGGGAGAAGTTTGTGCACGGTCTGCGGTGGTGGGAGATGGAATAGCAGGCTGCTTGCTGCTTGTCTTAATTGGCACATTTACAGGACAAAAGGTGGGCCGGATCTATGAGTTTTTTCATAGGCTCTGGTAATTCTAGTGTTAAACCGCTTTCAACTTGCATTATTGTGCTTTGCTCCCCCTTCATCTGTGAAATATACTGGGATCACATCAAAAACACGAGAAAAGGGACTGAGAACTCAAATTATTAATCTTCTCTTTTTGGGAGAGGAATAGAAGTGTGTCACAAGAGAGACAAATTGTTCAGTGGAGTCAGCCAAGAGCAGGAAATTCAGAAAAAAGCCAGGTAAACTGCCATTTCTCATCATGCGTCTCCTGTTGAACATAAAAGGAGGCCAAAGAAGAGGAAATAACCATTCTTCTTTATTTTTTGAAGGAACCAAAGACAGCTTCATGCACTCAAGTGGTAACCAAAGCAGCCTATTAGAACATTAGATAAAATCTAGATAAGAACAGCAAATTCAGCCCAATAAAGCTCACCATTCCTATCCACTTAAATCCCCCAACGTAACATCCAGTTGAGTTTTGAAGGCCCCTAAAGTCTTTCTGTCTGCCACAGTACATGGTAATTTATTCCATGTGTCTATGGTTCTCTGTGTGAAGAAAGACTTTCTACTGTTTCTGTGAAATTTTCTCTTAACAAGTGTCCAGCTGTGTCCCTGTGTTCTGGTTGAACTCTTTTTTAAAGTATCAGCCTTGACGCACTATATTAAATCCTGCCATGATTTTAAACACTTCAGTCATGTTTCCCTTTACTGTTCTTTTGCTTATACTGAAAATACTTAGCTTTTTTCATCTGTTCTCATAACTCATTAGGCAACAGAGTTACTAAAAAAAGCCATTTACTTTGATAACTAATACAAGTTGACCTATCTGCACACTATCTCTAAACTTGCCACATACAGTATGTTAATACCTCTGCATTCTTTCTCCCATACTTTGAAAAAAATCTTTCCCATTATGGTGATGTTCAGGTTCATTTAGAAGACACACTTTTTAGGAATGTATATTTAAGTTTCCAATTATAACCTCTCTGATGTCCTCCTGGGCATTTGACCAATTTACTGTCAAGCTACTTCAATTTTGTTTGTGTTGTACTTTTTCAAATAGCCTTGGATATCACTGTAGATCTATTGTATATTTCTTGTGCTCAACTTTAAACTTTGTTCTTTATTGAGTGTGTTTAACATGATGTCTTGCATCCTCAGTGATGTGAGTTTGTTTGTCATTGTGTGTTATGTCTAGTGCTTTAGTAAATGAGACATACTGTATCTACTGCTCAGCAATCTCTAATGCAATGACTACAATCTCCTAGTGTTGCTAATATTTATGAAGGAAGAGGGTTTCTGTTTTACACTGGGAGTCTCTATGCTCTTTGCTCCATGCAGCCTCAACAAATAAAGGGCTTGCTATATAAACTTCAGGAATAAGAGTCAGAGAAAAAGACAGAGAGGTTATGATTTGAAACTGGTGACAGGATGATCTTTGAATGGCTGATTTTAAACTTCATAGTTTGATGAGCTATATGAACCAAAATTATGTGGGTGAGCCTGCTCTCAGATCTTGGAACTTTACCGACTATAACATCAAAGAAGATACTAAATTAGATACAGTTGTGAACTGCTTGTTGTGAATGTTTTTATGTTTTATCATTAGTAATTATCTGACTTATTATGTTACATGTTTGTTTGCTTTAATAAGGACAAATGTGAAAAACAATTTTTGTGACAAGGCAGTGAAGCAATTAGATTAAAGTAAAACATTTTCCAAGATTTCATATTCCTCCCAACTCTATCTCCATCATTGTCTTGGAATTTGGATATTGCTCTTAGTCAGATTCCATAAGGGGGATTGGAAAGAGTTTCACAAATCCTAACAATGTGATGAATAGTCTCATTATATTCTGTGTGCCAAAATTATATTATATTGTTCTGTTTTGTTTAAGAATGTGTTTTGTATAATACTAGGTGTAGCTGCGTTTTTCCAAAATTGCCAAAGTTCAGCAGCTCTAACTTAAAAAATGGGATTCAACAAAAGCCTGAAGCACGGAAATGATTCCACAGACAAAATATCTGTAAAACAGTTCACACAAAAAAGAAGAAATTAAAATAGCAAAAAAAAAGAAAAATTCTTGTTAAGAAAAGTTCTGTTTAGAGCTTAAATCTTGTGACATTTAAAATCATTACAAATCACTTCAAAAACGTTTGTGAACCATTTCAAAATGACGACGGTCAGAAAACTGTACGCCTATCCCATTTCTGAGTTGAAAATGGGTCTTTCAAGTCCCTGTTTACTGGGACCTGTTCTAAACAACAACTGAAACAATTAACACACTATATCTCAGTTATAGCAAGAAAGTTCTATCTCTTACTAACTTACAGTATAGGGGGAAAAGACTGTACCATTGTCTATGACTATGAAAGAAAATTATATTCTATTCAAGTTAAGCAGACACTAATATCAGTTTAACTCAAAACTTTAACTTTCTAAGATTGGCTCTTATACTAGGTTTTTACTTTCTCATCTTCCATAGCAAATATATTGATTTCAAGTGATGGTGTGATGGGCTGGAATTTCATACAAATTAATAACAACTAGTCAGCCATTGTGTGCATTCTCAACATGAGTTGGTTTCCCTTTCCAGTTATAGTCTGGCTGTTAGTTTTTGCAATATCTTCACAGTTATATTAAGTTGTCTCCTCCACTATTTTTTTCACTATATAGACTAGATTTGGAGGAGAATGTTTGACAGCTTTTTTACCAAGTCATGTATTCTGATAGTATGGACAACCTAATTCTCTCTTCTTTTGATGACTAGTCTTCTGTAAAGGGACAATGCTGAAGTCTTCTTCCTCACTTTCTATTGGCACATATAATCTCCATCTTTGGCTTGGTGTCAATGACTGAGAGTGAGGAGTCTGTGTCCAGCAATTAGATGTCAGATAACTATCAATTAATTACTGCACTAACTAGTTCTGATTGGGGTTGTATGTCTTCAAACTCTAGCCCATTGAGTAGAATATGTGCATCTTTTGATATTTATATTTACTCTTTTGAGAAAGAGAACCTTACATTTTTTTTAAATCAATGGACATGTGAATATACTTGGTGATGATATCCACCAAGTATAACTGCATTGTAAGCAATTGTAGTCTTATTGCATAAAGTCTCAAACTTTATCCATTTATAGGAGATAATTAATAGGATGGCCTTGACCCTTGAAGTTGTTTCTAAAGATGAATATATGAAGCCAGGACAGAGAGTGTTTCAAGCACTCATTGTTACCTGTGTTTTTTTTATTTTTGTGTCATTTTGTACTATTGTAATGCCCTGAAGAAGAGGATTCATTCCTCGAAATGGACCAGCAACTGGATATATGGTAATGATTACAGAGAATATAGATCCTTTCTAATAATTTTCCCTTTTTTCTTTCTCATTTGTTTTGAACAAACAACATATATAAATTTTAACTTTTTTGCTTATCCTCTTTTCTTTTGTCCATAACTATCTTAAAGAACTTAAGGGAAAAAATGAGCATAAGTCACTGTCCTTTGTTAGTCATCAGTGTGGAGCAGAGTTAGTATGATAGAAATTGTGGCTTTGTTTAATAGAAGATGACTTTGACATCTTCAAAAAACTCTAAGAAATTCCTTTATGGAATAGTAACACAATGTTGACAGAGCTTTGCTGGTAATTGTCATTGGGTGTTATATGCTGTGGGTAAACACACAATTGGATGCCAGATCTTAAGATCTAATTTGTAATGGTTTACCAGATCTGGTCAGTAACTAACAGGCATTATCTTTGCACTTGGCCACTGAGGATAACATTAAATTGGTTGAGTTAATGTGGATAACCACCTTTTGAAATGTCTCATCTTGCAGTTAGTTATTACATACATGATTTTTTGAAGTACTTCCCAAGATCCTTTTGAAAATACACTAATTCTGAGACAATGGTCCTATATTGGTATTCTGGTCATTTTCC
This sequence comes from Erpetoichthys calabaricus, assembly GCF_900747795.2. Lineage (NCBI taxonomy): Eukaryota > Metazoa > Chordata > Cladistia > Polypteriformes > Polypteridae > Erpetoichthys > Erpetoichthys calabaricus. The sequence continues at coordinate 124,336,037 of NC_041402.2, read as the reverse complement.
CCTTGATGTTCTGAATGGATTCTGATAATTAAGTTTGATAAGTATCCCTGCATGCAGAATGCTGATTGTAGTGTCTTCAAAAGGCTTAAGTGATGTTGTATCATTGAGAGTCCAACATATTGCATGTTACTTGTAATGAAAACAAGAAAGCTATATTTTAATCATGTAAATTGAAAAATAATTGGAAAAAATAAATAGAAAAATGTCTCTGTCTTCAATACAGGAACAAATTTCAGAGGCAGCAATAGATGTACAAAGCACAGTTCTCTTCTAGACTGGATGCCAGCCTGGAGTGCACAGTCAGATATACACATCCCAAAGTAACATTTGAGTCATCTAATAACCTAACAGAATAAGTTTACAGTGAAGGAACAAAACATACAAATACAAGGAAACCATGCAAACTCCATAAACAAGTGATCCTGATCCAAAAATCAAAATTGTGGCCTAACCTTCTCTAGATAGATAGATAGATAGATAGATAGATAGATAGATAGATAGATAGATAGATAGATAGATAGATAGATAGATTTTCCCCCCATGGTGCTGAATACTGGAGAAGCTTAGAGAAAAATATTAAAAACTAAACAAAAAAAACTGGTTTATATGTGTATATGTATACAGCATATAATATGTACAAGTGGTGCAATGGGTAAATGTGCTACCTCATGCATCCAGGGTTCAAATCCCGAGCCTGATTGTTGTCTGTGTGGAGTTTGCATGGGTTTTTTCTTTAAGTGCTTCTACGATGGAGTCCTGTCTATAGTTGTTTCTTGTCTTGTATCCAGTTTGCTGTAACAGGTTCCAGTTCCCCTTAACCCTAAATTAGTTTAAGCAGATTTGAGAATGATATGCTGTTTACAGTTGATACATTACATGCAGTATGTCCCAGGTTTTTGGAGTAGGCTACATTCCCATTGCAGTTCAGTTATGTGATGTGTGCCTTAGCTGTAATAGTGGCAGTAGTCATACCAGAAATTGGCACAGACAATTGTTTTTCCAAGATTTTCTATGAGCACAATGGTACTATATCACTCAAAGACATGTTCAGTGTTAATACTTGACTGTGTCTATAAGAAAAGAGTGATTCCATATATACTGTATACCCTTTCAAATGCTAATGTAATGCTTTATTTAATTTAAAAGTGGTGATTTTGCAGTGCATATAAAATGGTCTTTGCAGACATAGTAGGACAAAACAAAATGATTTTCTCCTCACAGGGGTTCTTAAAATGAATACTAATGTTCTTTAAGAAAGTACAGTTCCTTTCAAATCTGCCCATATACTGTCCATAATAAAGGTTATTAAATAAAGGCTTACTCATTTAATAACTCCAGAGGAACTTAATGGTGTAAAGTATGAATACTACCTGGATGTGCTTGTATATGACAGATGTGATGTGAATGGTCAAAGGGTGGAGTGTATTTTTTGATCTCATAGTCAGAGCTGATATACAGTAACCTCAAATTCCACTGCACTATTTGCTCCCTGGCTCTACAGCACCCAGAATGCAATAGAAAGAAAAAAGGTTTCATTTTTCTTTCAACATAATTTAAGTGTGTTCAGTTTTTCAAGTACATCATTTGCAATCAAAAGGGTCTTTTATGCTGTGACAGTAATACATCTAAATAGCATAGAATGAATAGAAAAAGGTAATTTCCTGCATAATGAAACTTCTTATATTCTTCATTAGAAGAGTAACTTACTTGGGAGTACTTGGGAACGTTATGAAGCATAAAAATTCACCTTGCGCAAACAACCTCCCATGTGGGTCAGACTAGATGAAGGAATGGCTGATTTCTAATGTTTGACAGGGAAACCCATTGTGTCTAGAAGGTAAGTTTTCAAAAACAAGAAAAGCCGTGTATCATCATGCTATTTTGTTTTCAAAATTGAAATAAATTCTAGATAGATAATACTTTATTTCTCCTAGAAGAGAAATTTAGCTTTTACAGAAGCACAAGAGATTTAGAAATATTATAATCATCGCCACCACCAACAATAATAATCCCTCAAACACCAACAAGAATTACAAGAAAAGGCAAACAAATTTCTGACTTGGGTCATATAAAGCAGTCACAGCGAGGCACTATAAAACCATGCCGCTGTAGGTGTGAAGGAACCCCAACAGCATTTCTTGACACATTTTTGCTGAATGATTTGTTGCCTGAAAGTACTCCATTCTAGTGTGTGCAGTATTGTTCATAAAGTCTAGGAATTTTGTGTTTATTCTCATTTTCTGCTACCTCTAACAGGTCAAGAGTGCATCCCATAACTGAGTCAGTCTTTATACTTAGCTTGTTTCTTCAGTTCAATTTGTATGTTCATGAACTAGGTTTGATATGAGATGGATAGATGATTGTTGTTTACTCATAAAACATTGTTTTACCCCTCACTGTTTGTAATGTTTTCTTTTGTCAAGCAATACCAGAATATTTTCTTCATCCACTACACACATTACTCCTGCAGTTTTCTGTGGATTTTAATGTATTTCTTCACATCTTAGCTACCAGTCTTCCAAAATTTAAGTACAATATGTTTGAGAACATTAAAAATAGGATTAATTTCTAACTGTGGTAAAAGCTGCTGTTCTCTCTTCCACAAAATATATCACCTGCATTATTATTGAGTGTAGTGTGCTCTTAGCACACAAACAAGTTTAAATGTCTAAAATAAAATGGATATAATCAAGCATGGTACTGAATATAGATAGATTTTAATATTTCCAAGGCTGTTAAACTTAATTCAGAACCTCAAAATACGAAGCAATCATTGATTTACATGACTTTGATGTAAATATCGAAGAAAAAAAACTTTTTTTAAAAATAACATTGCATATAATCAAGTCAACCATTTACAACATATGACTTCATAGTCAAGCTAGAAAAAAAAACAAAACAAAAAAAATCAGAAAGTTAAAAAAGAAAGAAGGAACAAAAAGAGACAAATCCTAACAAAACAGAATTCAGACCCAAACCGAACTGTATTGAATTTAAATCCTGTTCTACCAGCATAACACACAGTCCAGGAGGCAGCACTGGACATGAAGCCATTTCATCATAAGGTTTACATATGCACAACACTAGTTACTCATAAAAGACCAACCAGTGTAAAGTTGCCAGTCAATTTAATAGCCCAGTCTTTGTAAAGTGGGAGGAAACAAAAAGAGAAAAGTCACAAACACATGAGGAGAATGTTAATTAAAATATCCACCTGTATATTGAAGAATCAGGAAATGGTATAGCTAAAAAAAATTCACTTCACAGCAATTTTGCTGAGAGCAAGCTTGTTTTTTAAGGCACTTACTAGTTTCAAATCTAGAATAATAAAAGCAATGCATGCACTTTTGAAGCAAAAATTAAATACACCGATGTTTGATTGCCAGGTGTAAGAACTGTGTTTAGAGGGACAAGAAAATCCAAAAAAGCGTGAAAGGGGTGATTTGAACACTGTCAGATTTTTTAAAGCATTTTTACTGAAAAAATATTATTAGAAAATTGTTTAGAGATATATTTTAAGAAAAGTCAAATTAGCAGCGTTGGAGTGACTTATTCTGATAAAGTTTCAAATACATTTGGGGAAGAAAATGAGGTTTGGATATTCTAGGATTAGGAAACATGAATAAGCTATAAACCTGTGATAGACTTGGTTTTGGAATTCAATATAATGAAAAGCAGAGCAAAAGACAAGTGCTTCCTAAATCCCCTGATGCACTGACCTAATATAAGACACCATAGCCCTGTTAGTTTATTTAGGTCAGTTATTCCCCACCCTATATTGATCGCTCTCTCTGACACATAAGGTTAGAGTCTTAACAGCCTGTGTAAAGTTTTGGTACTTGTAGAAGTTAGTGTTTTTTAATTCAGTTTATTCTCTCAGTCACATTCACACTCCCCCCGATTCAGACAATGTTAGTTTTCAAGTACAGACATGGTATAATGAAGCAAGTGTGCTTTTACATGCAATTTTTAATTTTTTTATTCTGTTTTATTCTTGTTAGAGACTCAAATCAAATGTACGTTTTTATTATATAATACTAACATAACAGCCATAATGGCAGTCCACCACCCATAATGGCAGTCCACCACCCAATTAAGCTTTTTGAAGCGCTAAATGCAGGGAGAAACAGAGGTGGGTAGAGTAGCCAAAAATTGTACTCAAGTAAGAGTAAAAAAGTATTTGGTGAAAAGACTACTCAAGTACTGAGTAAGTGTTTGAAAATAATAAATGATTTATTTTTTAGAAATGTTTTAATAAGAAAGACAAAAATATAAAATAATGTGCAAATTCTGCTATGTCCAAATAATAAAATAAATGAGTAAAAATAAATAACATCTTTACAAAATAAAGATGCACAAATAACACAAAGTTCAAAATCTCAGTTTTTCACAATTAAGCTTTTGACGCCAATACCTACAGTAGGTAACATGTATGTTTGAACAGTGCGAACTACTTACAGTGACAAAATATACTGTACACCGACAGTATAATACTGCATATTCACTTTGTGGTGTAGCAGGTCCGCAGCTTCAAAAAAAAAAAAAGGCCAGTTTCAAATCCATAAAGCCGTGTCACTCTCCATAGGTGCAATTGCACGACTGAGGGGAGTTAATGAGGTAGTTGGAGCGAGTCACACCTGTACATGCGGGTGTGATCGTTCTCAATTGCTTCATTGGCTTTCTGTGGTGTGTGATTAAGGCCCACGGAGATGGGAGTGTATATATAAGGGTCGGCACAAAAACAGAAGAGGGAATCAAAGAAAAGGAGAAAAGAAAAGCGTCTGTAGGGGACTGGCATCATCACACACTTGCCCTCCAAATAGCACAGCTGACAGAAAATAACAGTAGAACAAGGCAGCTTGTGCACATACAAGAAGTCTCACTTAACCATGACTGTGTGTGTCTGTGCATGTTTGGTTAAAACGTGCTTGTTCTTCACTCAGTGAAATGATGGTTAAGCTTCAGCAGGAGTTGACTCTAGCAGTGAAGCTGTAACTGTTTAGCAGTGAACAGGAGCCCCGCATGACTAAAAGTCTCTCATAGGCTGCAGACGCAGGAAGTTTGTGTGTGGTCATGTGACTGCATGGCTATGTGTGATTGGTGAAACAGAGTCATGTGATTATTGTTGCTGTGTCTGATTGGTGAAACGTAGTCATGTGATTATTGTTGCTATGTCTGATTGGTGAAACAGTCATGCAGTAGATCCACTGGCGACTTCTCTTTGGCAAAAATGTAGCGTATCTAATGTATACTTGGAAAAAAGTAACGAGCTGAGTGTTGCCCAATGTAGCGGAGTAAGAGTAGCGTTTCTTTTTCACAAATGTACTCAAGTAAACGTAAAAAGTATGGTGCAGTAAAACTACTCTTAGAAGTACAATTTTTTTAAAAAGTTACTCAAGTAAATGTAACGGAGTAAATGTAACTCATTACTACCCACCTCTGGGGAGGAACCGGGATGAAACCGGCAACCTCTTGATTACAAAGCGGCAGTTCTTACCCCTCCACCAGCGAAGCTGATATCAGTGAGCCAGACGTGTTTCCACTGTGAAAGACACAAACACACACATGCATGCAAATGTTTTTACTTTGTATCGATTTATATTTGTGTTTCAGTTTTCACACACTGACAGCAAACATGTAAATTGAACAATTTCTTTTTCTTTGGTTTTGTTCTTGAATAAAAGCACATTTTTTTTGTTATACCTTTTGTGAAAGTGTTTATTTGATATTTGGACATCAGTCTTCACACATTACACATTTCACATCAACATTTTGTCGTTATTACTATAACATATGAAAAAAAAATCTGTTTTAGTTATGTTGCCTCACAAGAAGTGCCATGCTACATTTACACAGATATTTGTAGACATGGAACACACATGAAATGTATATATTTCAAATAATGATATATTATTTTCCTGTACAATTCCAGGCACCTCACTCCCAGATAAACAGACTTCAGCTGTGAGAATTTTGTGTCTGACGTCAGCTGTCTTGGTGTGAGATAGGATAGCAGGCTGCCTGCCTGCGGCCGATTAACACATTTGCAAAACAAAGGCAATATCGGTGCAACATTGTTGAAGAACTCCAGGCCCTCGAGAACCAGGTTCGGCAACTCCTGTCCAGACAGAGGCACCAGAGGGAACTGAAGGCTCGCCTTCTGAAGAGTCATCATCAGCTGAAACTGTCGTAGATCAACGCAATTCTGCAACATCAGCTCCACGTAAGGTTGTTCACTTTCGGTGTCAAGTGAGTTTTACCCCCGTTCCCCTTCAGAGCAATGACAACGATGAGGGAATTGGCCTGTTTCAGCTATAAAGGCGGGGGTTTAAGGCTAGATCACCTCCACAGGCCCAGGCAAGCATCTCCATCCAGAACCATTTTGACCCACTCCGCTCCCCCACTGTGCCAGCAGCCCTGGGTGATGTATTTGTTAATGGAGATTCTTTTGTATGAAACCTCAATATGTCTTGTGCAAAACAGAAATCTTTTGTTTTTTGTTTTCCCAGTGCTTGTGTATGAGATATTACAAGAAGAGTACTGGAAGTCTTCTAGAGGCACAAGGACAGGGCAGTGGGGACCACTGTAATACATGCTGGGGTAATCGACATACAGAGGTGGGTAGTAACGAGTTACATTTACTCCGTTACATTTACTTGAGTAACTTTTTAAAAAAATTGTACTTCTACGAGTATTTTTACTGCACCATACTTTTTAGTTTTACTTGAGTACATTTGTGAAGAAGAAACGCTACTCTTACTCCACTACATTGGGCAACACTCGACTCGTTAATTTTTTTCATTTACACATTTATATATGCTATATTTTGGAGAGAAGTCACCAGTGGATCTACTGAATGACTGTTTCACCAATCAGACGTAGTAACAATAATCACATGACTCCGTTTCACCAATCAGATGCAGCAATAATAATCACATGACTCCGTTTCACTAATCAGACGTAGTCATGCAGTCGCATGACCACACACAAACTTCCTGCATCTGCAGCCTGTGTGAAACTTTTTAGTCATAAAGGGCTCCTGATTACTGCTAAACGGTCACAGCTTCACTGCAGGAACCTTGAGAGCCAACTCCTGCTGAAGCTTAGATATCACTTCACTGAATGAAGAACAAGCACATTTTAACCAAACATGCACAGACACACACAGTCAAGGTAAAGTGAGACTTCTTGTACGTGCAGAAGCTGCCTAGTTCTAATGTTATTTTCTATCAGTTGTGCTATTTGGAGGGCAAGTGAATATGCAGTATAATACTGTCAGTGTACAGTATATCTTGTCACTGTAAGTAGTTTGCACTGTTTAAACACACATGTTACCTACTGTAGGTAATGGCTTCAAAAGCTTTGTTGTGAAAAACTGAGATTTGGAACTTTGTGTTATTTGTGCATCTTTATTTTGTAAAGATGTTATTTATTTTTACTCATTTTTTATTTTGTTATTTGGAAATAGCAGAATTTGCACATTATTTTATATTTTTGTCTTTCTTATTACATTTCTAAAAAATAAATCATTTATTATGATCAAACAGTTACTCAGTACTTGAGTAGTCTTTTCACCAAATACCTTTTTACTCTTACTTGAGTAATTTTTTGGATGACTACTTTTTACTTCTACTTGAGTAATATTATTTTGAAGTAACGCTAGTCTTACTTGAGTACAATTTTTGGCTACTCTACCCACCTCTGTCGACGTATGATGACGACAGTCAGAAATTCTTAAGGTGGCTTTCACAACACTAATTAATGCTACAAAGGAGAGGACCCCTGCTGTGAGAATTTATATTTCAGGTCCCTTAACTCTGGCTAGAAGATCGGATGAATACTACAATTGTCTGCTGGCATTAAACAACTGGTTGAAAGTCTTCTGCAAGGAACCAAACATCAGGTTTGTGGACAACTGGGATATCTTCTGGGAGAGGCCGCATTTCTTCAGGCGAGATGGTCTGCATCCTAATAGATTCAGCGCCCGGGTCCTCTCTGAAAACATCTGAAAGGTAATTTGTCTCTCTTGACTATGTAATTTTAATCCAAATCCTTTGCATAATGCCTTGCCAGTCACCACCCATTCCTGAGTTTTGCCACTCTCCACTCAGATTTCTTACACATATATACAATTTGCTCACTAAAACAAATTGGTTTGAGAAAACTGAAGTCTTTTTTTATCAATATCATTAAACCATGTTTGGTCAAAGACCATCTTCTTTAGATTATTTTAATCTGTATATCTAATTTTCACTATTTTGCTGTTTTTGTTTGTTCTTCTTTGGAACCCAAAACAATGGAATTTTCCTCCTTCTTTAACCATGACTTATTTGAATTATTTAATGCAGCCAAGCAATGATATATGATACATTTTACCAGATTCATCTTCTATGAAATCATTTGTTAATAGAGACTCTTTCAAAGATCCTATTATTGCTGGAGATCATTATGCAGTCCACACCAAAGATAAGGTATGACATGTCATCATTCATTCATTCCAGTTGCCAGCTAAAGGAGAAAGAACACCTGACAATTGACTTATGTGACATTTTTCTTCTATTTATATTCCACTATTTACATCACATGCAAAAGGGACTTTTTCTTAGAATATGAAAAACTAAAGTAATAGGTCTAATTTTATAAGAGAACATCTTTTATTCTACTTTCCTGTTTATAGGCCTTTAGACTTGTTTTCTTTACAGTGTTGAAGTTGAAGAAACTACAACAAAGAGGATCAAGGTTTGGGGATTCCACCCCATATGCTGTAGCCAAAACAAAAAATTTTCTCAAACAAGTAGTCCTTCAAGACTGATTCTAAATCAAGACTAAACAAGAAGATTCAATGGGTCAGATTATATACAGAGGGGACAGGAAGGGGCGGGGTCATAGCCGGGAGTGAGGTCTTGGTAGATGGTTTATTCTGGGAAGGAAATAGGCAGAGTCACAGGCAAGCTTTCCTTCTGCTGGTCTGTGGAGGAAGGAGAAGAGGCTTTAGCACCATTCAAAAACCCTAGTCTCTGTGTCTTACTCCCAATTAAGCCCTTAGCCTGCCTCCTAAGCACGCATGAGTGACAAACACATGTTTTGGTTTTGACATCAGTTAATAGAGTTCCCAGTTTTTGACAATCTATCTTCCTCAGTTTCCTTTTCTGTGCTACTTTATTTCCCATCCTTTAGCACAAAATCAGTGAAGGCCAAGGAAGCAATCTGAGTCAACAACAAGGAGTGTGGTCAGTACCTGTCTTGGTGGTAACCAAAAGACCCTTTTGAAAATACACATAGTTTAGGGGCTGTTAAGCTAAAGAAAGTATTTTCTTGTAATATTAGGAATATGGTTTCTGGATTTGGGTGAGGGACAACTGATGAAGATTTAGGCAGTGGCAAAAATCCGTCTATCTTGAAAGATAATGGTAGTGCCTTGGATAGTGTTGATCAGTCCTGTTGCAGGCATCATCTGGAGTTGCTCAATAACCCAGTCCTGGCATGGCACAGGTGCTGCAGACAAAGGCTGAATGTGTATCAGAGGTCTGAGTTTGCTGTCTCCGCATTCTGCGTTGTCTTCTGTCCTCCAGCTGTTGATTGTGCTTTTCCTCATCAGTGGTATGTAGAGATCTCTTTTACTGTTTTTGCAATGGTAATTACTTTTTTCTTTATCAGTTTTGTGTTTTACATTAGTTTCATTGTGGCAACATATTATACTGTACTTGGCCCCTTACAGTGGGTACTAACGCCCTATGTTACATTATAAATAATCATATAGATGTAATAATTGTCTAAAGCACGTCAGTGGAATTAAGTGTCATTTGGCACTTATAACATTTTCCAGCTAAAGTGTGTGAACATATGTGCCCACCCTTTGGTATAACAGTTATAACACACTTCAGATGCTATTGTAGTATTTCCCGATCTATTGCTACTAATACTATAGTAGGTTTCTACTAGTATTACTGCATAATTTTTAAAGAGAAGACATTCCACTATTTTCAGTCCTCCCAACCTTCACTATAGTTTACAGTTCAATGTATTTTGTTGTGAACTATTCCTGGCTTTGTACTCTTGTGCCCCTCTTATAACACTTTCAAATATTTTCTTGCCTAAACTCTCTATAAATGCCTTGTCCAACCCAGTCTTTTCTGGTGGCTTTGTAGATCTCTTTGAAGTTAATTATTCATTAAGTGAGTGTCTGGTACAGGAACTAAGCAGTCTTTGCCATTGCAGAGTGATGAGATGCACACATGGTGACTTTTTCCATCAATAGAGGAACACTTTACATTCCACAGCCTGTGTAGTAGTCAACCATGACCATCCTTACTCCCAACAGCTGTCATCTCATTTTCCACCTTAGTGGTATTTCAAAGTCTGCTTGTCTAGTCTATAACATACTTTGCCTTCTTTTATTGATGTCTGCACAATTATATCATGTCATCAGGTTTACTCAGCTGGATTTACAATTATCTGTTCTACAGTTCTTCTACTCTGAGTAAGAAAGTCATTTCTTCACCAGCTATTTTCAGGTATGTGCAGTACACCAAGAGTCATTGGTTCAGTCACTTTGAATCATCATAGAACACCACCTTTTCTTTGCTGATAAAACACCACCACTGAGCTGGAGAGGTTTGACCTACCATTAAATTGATTTTCCAAACTAAAACACTTGCTATACTAATGGAGTTAAGGAGGATGAAAAGGTAGAGCAAATACATAACATAAAACAATGCTTCATCAGTATAATATGATACAGAACGCTATTGACGGAAATCCCAGACTCTCGGTTCCCATTCTCATATCATACATCATGAATGACCACTAGAAAATGTTGCAAGTTGTTACATGTTAACCAGATTAGTGAAAATGTTTCTTTCAGTATTATAATGCACTTAACAAAAATACGCACATTGCATTGGTTATCCAACACAGATGTCTTACACTATAACAGGATATTACATATTTCATTCTTCTTTGTGCTCCTAGTTTTAATTAACTTTTGGGCGTATTCATTTTTATCTATAAAGAAAAACCTTTTAACTTATAAAAAAACTGTAGCTTATTTTACCAAGATACAAATCTCTTAAATTTCTTTAAGATATTACAAAAGCATAGTTTCTGTAGACCAACACTAAACATCTGAAACATTCCCATATAGCACATATATTTCCTGATGTAGAACTGATTTGATAATCTACCCATATACTGTAAGTGCATTATCACTGAACACTAAACTTATAATACATTGAAGCATCAACAAAATATTTTATAAAATTAACCATTAATAATAATAATAATAATAATAATACATTTTATTTATATAGCGCCTTTCCCATCCTCAAGGCACTTTCCTCTTGCTGTATTCTATATGAAGACTGGTGAAAGAAGTCAGTCTAATATGGAAACATTCAGGGTCTGTTTGTGCCTCACATTTATGTTATTCAATGCTCTGGTCCTTTTTTTTATCAATTGAACATTTTATTATACAGGATGTCAAACCCTTACACTTGCACAATTAATGAGCTTGCACAGAAAAGAAGTCAGATAATACTTACTATTGAGTCTGTGTTTGATATATAAACATTTACCACCCATTGGTATGATATACATATGATTTCTTTGCCCAGAGCATCCTTTAAACTTGTCCTTTAAACTTGTTTCATGCAACATAGTATTTTGGTTATCCTGCATGTCCCATCCTTGGCCACAGAGCATGTGTTGAATCGGGGGAAAAATGTATCTATAGATTTGAAGTTACACATCTTTTTATGCATTTTATACTTTAATTTATTGGAATTCAGGACTTACAATTTCTTACTGATCACTGCTACAAGCTGGTATGCCCTATGTGCTGTCTTTACTAGGACGCAGCAGGGTTAGTAGGTCATTGCCTTATTTAACGCTGAATCAATGACAGGCTAGGCCCACTGACTAGCATACAGGATTAATTACCATCAGTATTAAACATATTACTATCATTTTTAACTTTATCTTCTTGAGCATGTCTAAAAATTCCAATGTATTACTATTCTCCTGAAGGCATCATGTTTAAAGATGAGATACACCCGGAGTTCCTCAAGGCTCTGGATGTTGTAGGGCTGTCTTGGTTGACACGTCTCTGCAACATCGCATGGACATCAGGGACAGTGCCTCTGGATTGGCAGACTGGGGTGGTGGTCCCCCTCTTTAAGAAGGAGGACCGGAGGGTGTGTTCCAACTACAGAGGGATCACACTCCTCAGCCTCCCTGGAAAAGTCTATTTGGGGGTTCTGGAGAGGAGGGTCCGTCAGATAGTCGAAACCTCAGATTCAGGAGGAACAGTGTGGTTTTCGTCCTGGTCGCGGAACAGTGGACCAGCTCCACACCCTTAGCAGAGTCCTGGAGGGTGCATGGGAGTTTGCCCAACCAGTCTACATGTGTTTTGTGGACTTGGAAAAGGCATTCAACCATGTCCCTTGGGGAATCCTGTGGGGGGTGCTCCGGGAGTATGGGGTACTGGACTGCCTGATAAGGGCTGTTCGGTCCCTGTACAACCAGTGTCAGAGCTTGGTCCGCATTGCCGGCAGTAAGTCGAACTCCGGATTACAGTTTTACTCGTGCTGATCGCCAAGGAAAGAGAGGTGGAGGGCTAGCAAACATTTACTCTAGCAGGTTAAAATGTAAAAATATCAGTTTTGGTAAGTTCAAGTCTTTTGAGTATCTCGCCATTGTTATTCAGGGAGATTCTCACGTTCTAGTATTATCCGTGTATAGACCTCCTAAATTCAACGCGTCTTTCTTTGAGGAATTCTCTGACTTGATGTCAATCTTAATTACGAACTATGACGCACTCTTAATAGTCGGCGACTTTAATTTTCATGTAGATAATCAATGTGACCAAAAAGTAAAAGAATTTATGAACCTCCTGGACTCTTTTGATTTGAGACAGCTCGTTAATCAGCCTACACATAAAGCAGGTCATACATTAGACTTAGTAATTACTAAAGGACTAAAAGTTGATATAAAGCAGGTCATTGATACGGGTCTTTCAGACCATTTTCTTCTACTTTTTAATATAGAAATAATGATAGAAAACACTCATGAGAAGCATATTCTTAAAAAACGCTTCTTTGACTCATCAGCAACTTTAAAACTTACAAACATTCTAACCAATCAGTCTGTTTATAGTGCCAACTATAATAGCGAGGAGAATGTAAATAGTAAGGTGGAAAGATTTAATACTAAAGTGAGGGCTGCTGTTGACATAGTTGCACCTGAAAAGACAGTTAAAAAATCTTCTAGCATTGTTATACCTTGGAAGACCCAAAGAGTGTCTGATTTAAAGAGAACATGCCGTAGAGCTGAGCGTAAATGGAGGAAGACTAAACTAACTATTGACTATGAAATATTAAAAGTTAAAATAACAGAATACAATAACACAGTCCGTCTTGAGAGGCGCTGCTATTTCTCTAAGATTATAAATAACAATGCTAGTAATCCCAGAGTGTTATTTTCGACAATTGATCATCTGTTAAACCCAGGTAACTCAAAGGAATGCCTCCTAAGTACTTCCAGTAAAACCTGTGAGGCTATCGCTGTATTTTTCAATCAAAAAATTAATGATATTAGAAATAACATAGTATATCTCCCCAACACTAAGGATCCCCCGAAACCCCAGTACTCCATAATAAATAAATTAGAGTCTTTCACTAGGATAGATTTACCCAATTTACATAAAATAATTTCTCAAATGAAACCATCCACCTGTGCCCTTGACCCAATACCAACAAATTTTTTCAAAGAAGTATCGGGTGTGCTTATTGATAATGTTCTTGACATAGTAAATTCGTCATTAGATACGGGGGTCTTCCCAGACTGTCTTAAGACTGCGGTAGTTAAACCCCTACTTAAGAAAAATAATCTCGACCCCTCTTCTCTTGAAAATTATAGACCCATCTCTAACCTGCCTTTCTTAAGTAAAATTCTAGAGAAGGCAGTCATTATGCAGTTAAATGAGCACCTCAATAAACATGCTATTCTTGATAAATTTCAGTCAGGTTTTAGAACAAATCACAGCACAGAAACTGCACTCGTTAAAGTAGTAAATGACTTGCGGGTAAATGCAGACAGAGGCCATTTATCTGTTCTCATCCTCTTAGATTTGAGTGCCGCATTTGACACTATTGATCATAATATTCTTAAGAATCGCCTTAGTCAATGGGTGGGCCTCTCTGGCAGTGTCTTAAACTGGTTTGAATCCTACCTGGCAGGGAGAAAATTCTTTGTTAGTTGTGGTAATTATAACTCAAAGACACATGATATTCTATATGGTGTTCCACAAGGCTCTATCCTGGGTCCGCTGCTCTTCTCAATCTACATGCTTCCATTAGGTCAGATTATCTCGGGACATAACGTGAGCTACCACAGCTATGCTGATGACACACAGCTGTATTTATCAATAGCACCTGATGACCCCAAATCTCTTGATTCGCTAACACAATGTCTAACCTGTATCTCAGAATGGATGAATAGTAACTTTCTCAAATTAAATAAAGAAAAAACCGAAATCTTAGTGATTGGCAATAATGGATACAATGAGGCTATTAGAAATAAACTGGATGCATTAGGATTAAAAGTCAAATCGGAGGTAAAAAGCTTAGGGGTAACCGTTGATTGTAATCTGAATTTTAAATCGCATATTAATAAAATCACTAGGACAGCATTTTTTCACCTAAGGAACATAGCAAAAGTTAGACCTCTTATATCATCGAAAGATGCAGAGAAATTAGTTCATGCGTTTGTCTTTAGTCGGCTAGATTACTGTAATGCACTCCTCTCAGGACTACCCAAAAAAGACATCAATCGTTTGCAGTTAGTGCAGAATGCAGCTGCTAGAATCCTTACCAGGAAAAGAAAATCCGAACACATTTCTCCAGTTTTGATGTCACTACACTGGTTACCTGTGTCATTCAGAATTGACTTTAAAATTCTGCTTATGGTTTATAAAGCTTTAAATAATCTCGCCCCGTCTTATATATCGGAATGTCTGACACCTTATATTCCAAATCGCAACCTCAGATCCTCAACTGAGTGTCTCATTAGAATTCCAAGAGCAAAACTTAAAAGAAGTGGTGAGGCGGCCTTCTGCTGTTATGCACCTAAAATCTGGAATAGCCTGCCAGTAGGAATTCGCCAGGCTAATACAGTGGAGCACTTTAAAAAACTACTGAAAACACATTACTTTAACATGGCCTTCTCATAACTTCACTGTAATTTAATCCTGACACTCTGTATATCCAATTCATTATAATAACTATTCATTCAAAATTTGTACTAACCCCTACTCTCTCTTCTGTTTTCTTTTCCGGTGTCCTATTGGTGGTGGCTTGTGCCACCACCATCTACCCAAAGCACCATGATGTTCCAACAATGATGGATGGATTAAAAGCCAGAAGTCTGTATAACCATCAGCATCAAGTGACTCCGTGAGAACCCTAACTACAAAAAGGACTATTTCATTTATGTTAGGTAGAATGCCCAAAGGGGACTGGGCGGTCTCGTGGCCTGGAACCCCTACAGATTTTATTTTTTTCTCCAGCCTTCTGGAGTTTTTTTTTTGTTTTTTCTGTCCACCCTGGCCATCGGACCTTACTCCTTTCTATGTTAACTAATGTTGTCTTATTTTAATTTCTTATTTGTCTTTTATTCTTCTTTTCTTCGTTATGTAAAGCACTTTGAGCTACTTTTTGTATGAAAATGTGCTATATAAATAAATGTTGTTGTTGTTGTTGTTGTTTCCAGTGAGAGTTGGACTCCGCCAGGGCTGCCCTTTGTCACCAATTCTGTTCATAACTTTTATGGACAGAATTTCTAGGCACAGCCAGGGTGTTGAGGGGGTCCGGTTTGGTGGACTCAGGATTGGGTCACTGCTTTTTGCAGATGATGTTGTCCTGTTTTCTTCATCAGGCCGTGACTTTCAGCTCTCTCTGGATCGGTTCGCAGCTGAGTGTGAAGCGGCTGGGATGGGAATCAGCACCTCCAAATCCAAGACCATGGTCCTCAGCCGGAAAAGGGTGGAGTGCCCTCTCAGGGTTGGGAGCGAGATCCTGCCTCAAGTGGAGGAGTTCAAGAATCTCGGGGTCTTGCTCACGAGTGAGGGAAGAATGGAGCGTGAGATCGACAGGCGGATTGGTGCGGCGTCTGCAGTGATGCGGGCTCTGCATCGGTCTGTCGTGGTGAAAAAGGAGCTGAACCGTAAAGCAAAGCTCTCAATTTACCAGTCGATCTATGTTCCTACCCTCACCTATGGTCATGAGCTAGGGGTAGTGACCGAAAGAACGAGATCGCGAATACAAGCGGCTGAAATGAGTTTCCTCCACAGGGTGTCTGGGCTCTCCCTTAGAGATAGGGTGAGAAGCTCAGTCATCCGGGAGGGGCTCAGAGTAGAGCTCCTGCTCCTCCACATTGAGAGGAGTCAGATGAGGTGGCTCGGGCATCTGATCAGGATGCCTCCTGGATGCCTCCCTGGTGAGGTGTTCTGGGCACGTCCAACCGGGAGGAGGCCCTGGGGAAGACCCAGGACACGCTGGAGGGACTATGTCTCCCGGCTGGCCTGGGAACACCTTGGGATTCTCCCGGAATAGCTAGAAGAAGTGGCCGGGGAGAGGGAAGTCAGGGCATCTCTGCTCAAGCTGCTGCCCCCGCGACCCAACCTCGGATAAGTGGAAGAGGATGGATGGATGGATGGATGGATGGATCATGTTTAAAATTTGGATATGATCCCCTGTTACTATTTGGGCTGCCCCCCACTTTTGAGTTCTTCTTCAAATTACTAATTAGTCAGCTGACACACAAAGATGCACATACATTTCATAGTCATACATTTATAGACATACACATAATGACATATGGGGGCATCTGCTATCCCAGACCCTGAACAAGATCTTTAAATCTTCAAATCCCTTTATCAGTCAACAAAAAATGCTCTTCTTTTATCTCTAAATAGATTTTTTGAACTCCATTCCCAAGTAGCTTAGTTGGCTAAGGTAGAAGTACTTTATTTCACAAAACAGGACAACATTCAACATAATGAAGGAAAACAGCTTTCCACAAACGGGAACCTCCACTGTTCCTCTGTAACAGTGACCTCCCAGCTGAGTAAGAGAACATACACCATCCTGGCTGGGATGCCTTGCATACATTCATGCACACTTATCAATTTTTTCACTTGTTCACACATTATTTTTTCTCATGCTCACTTAAACGTCTTTTAAAATTGCATTTCATTTACAGACATCTCACAACATACTGTAAACTCACTCAAGGTTGTGTTTGGTTTTGTTTATAAGTATTCACTGTTAAGTATTCAACGCATTTACACACTTCTTGCCATACATGCATTATAAATATAAACTTATCAGAACAAACAGACACCAAACTGCCTCTCATGGCACAAGCTGGTGTTAAATTTATCAAATAGGGAGCACAACACAATCTAGCTCAACTCAACTCTATCAGATGAAGGAGACTCCATTGGCGAACTGAGTCAACAACAACAAGGAGAAAAGCTTCCGAGGCAATCCGATTTTGCAACGAAAAGGACAAATCTAATCATCGGGAAACCATGCAGCATGATACCACAACAAGACAGCATTCCCAGAAATATCTATGCAGTCACAGAGAATATATTAACTTGACACAGAAATTATATAAACGAGTCTTCACTTCCTATTGCCAGGCAAGAGTGCTAACCATTGTGCTACCACACGCTCCACTGTAATAGTTCCCAAAAAACACAACTTCACACACGCATAAACGTTACTAACAAGAAAGGACATTTTTCCTTAAAACTTTATCAGGACTTGAAGTAACGATGTTTCCTATATGTGTGACCATTTTTAAGCAAAAGTGGAGACGTTTTATTTCACCAAATATTACACATACTTGAACCCAAGTTAACTCAGAGCACTGGAAATAAATTTATATCAGATATTTTGAAATCTTTTCAGCAATTGCTCTTAAATTTAAAGTAAAGTGTTAACACAAGCATGTAAGTTAAGCAATAGTTCAGATAACTTTCTCTTTCTTTTTTTTTGTTCTCTGTTCCTGTTACGAATGGCTGATTAATACATTTGATGGCTCATATCAGTTGTGTTGCTCCTTTTTTCCCTTTTTTGTGAATTCAAAGCTGCAGTGACATAGAATGTCAGCTGCAGTGGAAGGGGAAAGTATCACAGCCTGAGACAGTGCTTTTATTATTATTTTTTTTTATAGCATGCCACAGCTGTGTTCGCTGCTGTGATTTTACTTAGCATGTGCTCTACAACTATGCAAGAAGTTGTTGAAGTTGTTTGTTTTAACTATGGACGACTCATCTTTCAGCAAGGTAACTACAGCCTTGCACATTACATTATCTGTTTGCGCAGACTCTTAATAATGCACAGTTTCTTGTAACTTTTCTAACACATAATTTTTTGTAATAGTTAACGGTGTACCATAGTTAGTTCGTGTATAACAGTGTTGCCCAACACGACACTTATTTTCTACTTATGCTTTTAACAAGCGTCTGTACGTCCATAAGGCATAAGGCAGCTTTCTCACATCTTTTGTTAGCTCCTACCCCTTACCATTATGGAGATCTCAGTTCCAATTGACTGTGCTCACACTCTCTGTTGAACCAAGATCTCTGCTATGATGAATGTCACTTAATTCCCCGTGTTTCTCCTCGTTTAGATTTTTAAATTGAAGTCAAAAAAATAAATGTGCACACAAGCAGCATTTTTCCTATTGCTTGCTATATGTTCTAATAACATTTTAAACCTAGCTTTAAGCCCACCAACTAACAGCTGTGAGAAAAACAGATCCCTATCCAATTGTAGCTAGGATGTCCATTACCCAGTCACAGGTAGCCAACCTGCTTAATAGCTGGTACTTTCCCTGCCAATATCGTCTGAAGCAACCAAATTAATTAACTGTGGTTAGGAATCTTGCACAATTATTAACCCAACAATATCTCATATTTTTCCATTTGCAGTACGGCAGTAATTCTAAACAGAATAAAGAATCAGTAACACTAAAGGAAAATTATACTAGCTTCTGTTTAATATAGGATTACTACTCACAAGAATATAATACTTGAATGGGAGCTATACTTGGCCAAACCGTGATACAGTTGGGGTTTCCTCCAATCGAGGCTTGTCCAACTTCGAGACAGAGTATGGGAAAGCATGTTGTTCTAGTCATGGGCAGGAGCGATGTCTTCCATCCATCTGTAGTTGAGCTCTGCTGTTCTGGGCAAAGTCTATGCGTTTATACCTATCCGACAGTTCAAGAGTCCGAAACACAATCATGCAAGCTCCAAACATGAGAACATTTTTGTTTGTTGGTTCATCACTCACAGAAAATAGAAGAGTCACTTTAAACCAGACACTGAGCTTTTGAGTCGCTGCACGTTCCTTTCCCTGAATATCCTACCTTGGCAGCAAACAGCTGTTTGTTGCTTATCTTCTTGTCGTATTGCTAACCTATAGAAACTGCCCATTCTGTCAGTCAGCTTGCCTCATATGTTATGTGAGAGACACATGTCATTTTCTGTCAGTTGCCTTACCTAAATGTGCCTGATTTCTGTTCATATGAATAAAATCAGATACAATGAAATAAACTTTATAGGTCAAAGTGACATACTTTAAATGTTGTCTACAGTTGGTTATCTTAGAGCCCAGGTAAGTGAAGTTGTTGGTCATTTCAAGCACTACATTGTCATTGCTGATTTGATGGTGGTGTAGGGATGTCCTGACCCAAGACATTTGTTTGATAGACAGCAGGCATGGGAAAACTGATTCATCAGTTGTTGGAGGTCCTCTGCAGTGTGTGAGACCAGTGCTGCATCATCAGCATATAGCAATTCTGTAAGGATGACTGTGCGAACCTTGGTCCTGGCCCTTAGGCGCCCCAAATTAAATAGCTTTCTGTCTGTTCTAGTGAGTAGGTGGACATCTTTTGCACAGTGTTTGAATACGAAGTTTAGCAGGAGTGGAAACAAGATGCTGAACAAAGTAAGTGCAAGGACACAACCTTGTTTTGCTCTACTCTTGATCATGAATGGCTCTGAGGTTTTGCCATTGTAGATGACTACACCCTGCATGTCTGCATGGAAAGAGATGGCAATGCCAAGCAGCTGTGGGGGGCAGCAGAGCTTCCTCAATAGCTGGAACAAACCTCTCCTGCTCACAAGGCTGAACGCCTTGGTGAGACTGATGAAGGAGATGTATAAAGGCATCTGCTGTTTCTGACATTTCTCTTGGAGGGGACATAGAGAGAAAGTCATGTCAAGTGTAGATCTCTCAGCCCTGAATCTGTATTGTGACTCAGGGTAAATGTGATCAGCGAGAACTTGGAATCAAGACAGGACCACTCTGGCAAAACCTTTGCCCACAGTGCTCAACAAGGAAATGCCCCGGCAGCTGTTGCAATCGGAGTGGTCACCCTTGTTCTTATACAGAGTGACTATCTGGCATTGCTCATATCCTGGAACATGTTGCTTTCTCTTCAGCAGAGACACAGGAGCTCGTATAGCAGTTCTAGTAGGGCTGAGTTTCCACATTTGATGATCTCAGGTGGTATGTCATGTCAATGTGCTCTTGCAGAACTGGTAGGTCTTCGATCAGTGCGTTGCGTTTTATGTTGATGACAGGCTCAAGTAAAGGGAGGCTTGCCTGAAACCGGTCTGCGCTTGCATGTTCCTTCTTGCCATAAGTCTTGACAGTAGCATTATTGATGGTATGTCGAATAAAGTTCCATCTATCTTCTACACTTTGTGTTTTGTCATTGGATAGGGGCTTCTCAAGCTGCTTGATGAACTCTTGGTTTTTGTATGGGTAAGCAGTCTTACTGATGTTGATTCTTGGCTGAGGTTTCATTTTAGGATGGTAGATATTTTTTTCAGTTTGCACTTTACCTTTGAGGGAATCGGGGAGTGGTCAGTGTTGCAGTTCCAAAAATAAAAGACTGTTAATAGGCAGAACTTAATAAACCAAGGGAAATGATTCTGAATGGCAAACCAATTGGCAACTAAGTTAATGTGGGCAGTATATTCAAATAAGGTTGTTCTCAGCAACTTGGGGAATGGGGTACATGTTAAATTTGAACAAAGATACCATAGAGAGGTGAAATTAACATTTTCAGATTTTTTTTAAATAGAGTGTAAGTGCCATCCTTAAAAAAGGCAATGTCAAATGTAACTAGGGATATTGGGTCTATTTCTGAGGATAAGATCTGTGTTGTAATGCTCCAATGTGTCTAGGCTTCAGTGGTGCCACCATCTCCATTTTTGGGAAGACAATAAATTAGATGTGCTGGAGTAAAAATAAATATACTCCACTCTTCCTGCCTCTGCCACCCAACATCTGGAAGCACACTCAGTTGTGTGTCCTTGACTGCTGCACTTATGCATAATTTCTTCCAGGTCCTTGAGGTTAATGCTACATTTTCTATTGACAATGATGAATATCTGCTTTGTACTCTCTGCCTAGACTATCTATGATGGTTGGACATTGTAAGCATCCTATGTGATCCTGAGCTCCAATCCTATCCCGTACTTGACAGCTACATCCAATTTAATACTAAAGGACTATTGAGTAGCCTTTTTTATTCTTTCTTGTTTCAGTTGTTTATGCTGTGTTCTTAATGTATGTTGCACGGAGTATTGTATGTATTATGTGAATATGCAGCCAATTTCCATTTCCTTTCCTTTAATGGTACTTGAGTTGCATAAATGAAAGAATTAGTAATAATTTTGTTGCCCATATGATGTACAGCAAATTATCCAACTATATTAAAATGTTTCATACTATAATGTAAAATTTTGACGCAACAACTGCCTTAAAAATAATACATATCACCAATCATGTGAATGCTGAATTATTAATGTTTTTGAATTACATTATGCAAATACAAAAAAAAGAAGCACTGAACAATTAACTAAGTCCCATTATAATGAAATTTAGCTTGAACACAGACATTCTCATTGTTTATTTCTCCTTTGCTCAGGTTCCTGGAATATCAAACTGGAGTTTCATTATTGGCAGTCACTTACAGGTATATGGTTGTAGTAAGGGCTGCGGCTACTCTAAGTCTAGAGGATATCTTTAATAGCATGGATTTTTCTGTTCCTTGCCTTTCTGTGTTTTCTTTGAATATCTTTCCCTTGGACTGGGCAGATGGTCACACTTATTACATGTTGCTAAGCAGTTCAAGATTGGCAGGACAGAACATAAAAAGGCAAATGGAGAGAGAGAGAGAGAGAGAGGCTAACAGAAGGCATTTGAAATGATAGTTTAGGGTGCCAAGGCTTGTCAGAGTATTTCATGACAGTCTAGGATGTTGACCACTTGTGCACACAGTAAGTGTGAGCTTAATCCTTGGATAGACTCTCCATTTATATATGTTTGTCATCTCACCTAATACTCATGAGTTTTAGATAATGCCTTAAATAATGATAAAGTGCATAAAAAGCCAAAATGGCATTCCTAATTATAGTTGGCTGTGATCACTGTCTGCAGCAGTGTGAGGAATGAGACAGTCTTGCAGAACCACAAAGTGGAGATACAAGTCAAGAACAGTTAGGTAAGGAGATTTGGACATCTAATGAGGGAGCCCCATGTGTACCTAATACATAATGTATGTCAAGCACAATGAACTGGAAAGACTTTTAGAGCAGGTACAAGACACAATATTGGGATTAGTAACCTTAAATACCCTGAGAATACTTGAAGTTGTGCAGGAGGGTATGAAGATGCAAAGTGAGGTGTTGTCTGATCCGTTCAACCTGCTTTCATTATGGCTGTCACTGTGAAAAGCAAATAATGAGTGGATTATGTTGAGCTCATTTTTTTGTCATTTGCCGCAAAGTAGCATACCATTCTCAAACCTGTTTAATCCAGTTCCAGACCATTAAGAGTCTGAACCCTACCCTGGCAAGTTAAAAAAACAGCTGTGGCCATTGCATGGCTTACTCACACAATGGCCAATTTGGAATTGGATGTCAGAAGGCACGCATTGAGAAAATTTGCAAATTCCACACAGCAACTGTAGGTGACTTTGCAACACAGGATGCTGGATTTATGAGACAGTACTGCTACCCAAACAAACATGAAGTTCTTTTATTTTTGATTTTACAGCATTGGCTGATATAACATCTTAGAGCAATCAAGAAAACTGTGGATGAGCACATAAAGTATTAAATGCCCATAGTCAACCCATCTCAAGTAGGCAATTACAGACCTTACCTCCTCTCCTTTCTATCAAAAAAACTTGAATTTGCTGTTACTTATCATGTCTCCTTTCCTTCTGTAGAACAGATTGCTTGATTCTAATCATTCGGACTTCAAAAGGGGCCATTCCACTGAGACAGCTCTACTAACTGTAGGGGACATGTTACACTTGGATACCAGCATGCCATCCATGCTCATCCTCCTCTGCTTTTGACAGAGTTAACTATTCGATCTTCCATGTCACTTTCTGACCTTGGCATCACTAGGAGTGCTCTCTGATTGTTTGAATCCTTACTGTTAGGTAGATCCTGCCATAGTCCTGACAATAGGCAAGCACACGGTGTGATGGTGTGGGTCAGCTCCATGGTACTGGGTCCTTCCAGGGAGCCTCTGGAACCCGCTACCACTGATAACATACCCAAGGGATGAGCCTAGCAAATGAGGGCATTCACACATAGTAAGGGGTAAGTGCAAAGTGATAAATGATTTTATTAAAACAAAGTTAATCAAAACAAACAGTGTTCAAAAGTGCAGTGCTCTCTTCTTTAAATAAATAATCCTTAAAAACAATGACTGTCGGTGAGTTTAAAATAAGGGTTAAAACAAAATTAAAATCAACAGTCATCGGGTCCTTCATATTCTGTTGGATGAGCCCAGCATTACTCCATTTTCGTCTCCTCGGCTCACCCATTGCTTGATCAGCAAGTGGAGACATAAGCAGCCCCAGTCACTACTCGACCCACAGTCTTTGCTGCCTCCCAAACGGCATCGACCAGACTGCTTGGGGTTGGTTGTCCTCCAATCTTCCTTCTTGCACCCCTGGTGTACCTCGGATCCTTGGGGTAGGACACCACCTCAGTCGTTCCCACTCTTCAACAATTAATCAGTTGGAATGATCTGATCCTAGATTGATGATCCTTTGCTCACTTGCGGGCCTATGATTGCACTGCCTCTCACCCACACTGCCTGGCTCGTCTTGCTTCTTTCAACGATGCTTTTCTTATGGCTCTCCCTCTGTCTCGTTTTAAACTGACACTCCTAATGGGGTTAAGTTGTGTATGCGTCTCTCCCTCTCCCTCCGAGGAATTAATGAGGTACCTGCCTGAGGCTTGCACATATCTTTGCAATCAGGCTGGCACCCTCCCCATCTGTCCCTGGAGCGAAGCACGTTGGCATACCCACCTGTGCCCAATTAATGCCTGCACTTTGCAGGGCGTGATTACTTATTTAAAATTAGCACAGCACCACAGACCACTTTTCACACATGGGTGTCATAAAGGATTAGTCCTTTCCTTTTATCTCTGTACACCACCTCACTAGGCCATATCATCCAGTCCCATGTTTTCTTATAGTAGTGCTATGCCAGTGATACACAGCTGTACCTTTCTTTTCCTCCACAGGACTATACAGTGGGATTTAAATTTCAGCATATCTCATGGACATCTCAGCTTGGCTAAAGGAGCACCGTCTTCGACTCTACCTGGCAAAGATTGAGTTCCTTGTTATCCCTGTCAATCTGGCCATTCAACACCCCATCTCTGTTCAGCACAGTGAGTTTGGGCAATAACAAACCAAGTCAGTACACAGCCTTAGGATGGTGATTGCTGACTAGCTATCCTTCACTGACCACACTGCAACTGTCTCTCAATCATGCAGATTCACTCTGTCTAACATCCCCAAAATCAGGCTGTATCTGACAGAGTTTGGTAAAGAGTAGGGTGTATCCTGATGTCCAGGCTAAATTGCCCACCATGGCCAAGTCACTCTGGCCCCCAAATCATCTTCTGTCTCTAATTCACCACCTTACAGCCAATGTGTGGCAAGTGTACTGGCACAAAAAGGCTGCCATTGTATCATCTAGGTGGATGATACACATTAGTGGTGGCTGAAGTGGCTCCCCATTTGCTAAAACGCTTTGAGTAGTGAGAAAAGAGCTATATAAAAGTAAAGAATAATTATAATTATTATTATGCAGCACAACTCCTAGCCCAGACACTGCTCATGTTACAACTTGACTACTGCAACTTTCTACTCGCAGGAGCAGCAGATGATTCAACATGCAGGGGCACATCCTGGGCTCAGCCAGGCAAGACGAGCAGATTTCACTCCTCTTTTCAAGTTGCTACAATCACTCTCTGCTGCGGCATGTACTGTATTAAGTTAAAACTCTTAAAGCTTGCCATAAAGAGTACTCAGTGTGTCATTGCTTATGTACAGTATATGGAGACACTAGTTAAGTCTTAAGCTTCTTTTTGCCCACTCAGGTCAGCTAGTGAACGGTGTCTGGTGATGCCATCTCTGAGTGGTAATAATTCTCAATCCAGACTCTCTTCATATGTAGTCCCTACCTGGTGAGATGAGCTGCCCATGTGTACCAGAACTTCTGGTTCTCCCCCTCTGTTTAAGAAGAATTTAACTAGTTTTGCACTTTGTTTGGAATGAAGATTTTCATTTGTGATGGTCAATTTTCAAACCTCCTCTTGTAAAAGCCTGATCGAAAACAGTTTTGTAAGTCACATTGGATAAAAGCATCAGCTAAGTGAGTAAATGCAAAAAAAAAAAAAAAAAAAACCTAACCTGAACTTTTCATTGCAGTAATACATAGACACATACAATAGTATATTTATTTTTTTAATTGTATTTTTTTAATATAAAGCTTTGTATGCTGATTTTGTTTTTAACGTCTATGGCTGAAAAATGTCACAATACACATCCCAGACCAAGAAAATAATAAATAAAAAGAACTTGACTGCCTTCAGGTAAAACTATTATAGTCTTCCCAGCTGTGCAGAAAATGAATATGCCTGCAGCGTTAATCGTGCCGTGAATACAGTGGGTTTTTATCTTGTGTCTTCCATTAGACTGCCTTTATGCTATAGCGAATATGTGGGTCTTGATTTATAAAATTGCTTTAAAATGACAATTGTTGTCCCCTGTCATTTTGGAAACAATGGCACTTTAAAAAATATTTGTCTACTTTTTGGACTGCTAGGAGAAGGCAGTGTGGAAGAGAAAGTTGTTTAAATGAAAGCATTACTGAAATGAAGTGTACTGAATGAGGTAGTGGCAAAGGCATTTGTGCTTCTGCCTCACACTCCCAGGGACCTCAGTTCAATTTCCGCATTAGTTACTGTCATTATGAAAGCTGTATATCCCTTTATATTATCATGGTTGTTTGGTTTCATTTCATATTCAAAAATTACGAACATTGAGTTGACTAAAGAACATAAATTGATCCACAGTCATTGTGGATGCTCACACCAAATGTTATCTAGATTGCTGCCTGTTCTCTGAGATAAATAATAATAATAATTCATTACATTTATATAGTGCTTTCTCAGTACTCAAAGCGCTATCCAGGAACTGGGAAGCTAACCCACAATCTTCCACAGTCTCCTTACTGCAAAGCAGCAGCACTACCACTGCACCACCTGTGAGGATAGAAGGGTATGTTGACTCAGTGCTTTAAATGCTTTACAGCTGACATTACCTTTAAAACTCTGATAATCCTCTTCTTTCACCACTTTTTAAAAAGTGAAAATTATGAAATTGCTGTGAAATGCAGAAAACTGCTTTAGACTCTAAAGTATTTTTGATGGTTTGGCAAGAAATCATAGTAAAGTTTTATTGTGTTCATAGAGGTTTTGAAAATTCAGTTTGAATGCAGTATTAAACATTTAAATTGGAGTAAAAGGAGATCAGAGAAATGATTTTCAAAGTCAATCACTTTTGCAAATTAAAAGATGTTCATAATAATTTAAACCCATTGAATGGACTCATAACAGTTGATGGACTATCCAAAAAGTCAAAGATGCCCACCAGAGGTACTAGGACCATTGTATAATTGTGTAAATTTGCTCATGATCAAAGAAACTTTGCTTTTCTGTGAAGCAGCTTGAAAGTGTTAAATTCCAAAACATCTGCTGTAACTTACGCTCACTAAGCAAGATGGCTCCAAATACTTAAACACAATTGCTGGTCATGTCTGTTACCTTGGAAACTGCATGTCAGTATGTACCAAGGTTTCAGAGCTGGGATACAGAAGGAAAAAGGGGAAAATGCATGGGAAAAACGGAGAATGTGACACACTGTTTGCTGTTATAATGTTTAAATGAAGCAAAGGATATGGCATGAGGCAGCATAATACATTAAAGAAACTCTAAGCCTTTTGCGTGTGTGGTTTTTTGTTGCATGTCTACTATCTACTATCTAAATAAATAGCACTATGACAATACTGTTCTTAATATTTTTTGACTTTCAAACAATACAGTTGTATACAAATCTCAGAAGGTTACAGGATAATTCTTATTTTAATATATTTTTATTTTAAGATTGGTGGCTCCCATTTATATTTTTGGACTTCAGGAATTTATGAAATGAATCCATTGAATCCTATAGAAATTTATTAGACAAATTTATGAATTCATGCAAGACTATGGTGTCTTCATATGGCACATTATGCAGTGTGATTTAGTGACAAATGAAAATGTTGAATATGAATCATAGAATGCATGGTTGAAACATTAAGATTTTATATTTTTAAAGTAGATTCTAATGCAATAATTCAGTGCAGGTGAAGATTTCAGGTTTAAGCAAAAAAGACATATCTACTGTTAAATAAATGGTGTAACAGCTCATTCTTAAAGATTTCGTTGGACCTGTTCTGTTCTCTTTGCAGGAAGGAACCGGGCATACGGTGCATCCGGAAAGTATTCACAGCGCATCACTTTTTCCACATTTTCTTATGTTACAGCCTTATTCCAAAATGGATTAAATTCATTTTTTTCCTCAGAATTCTGCACACAACATCCCATAATGACAATGTGAAAAAAGTTTACTTGAGGTTTTTGCAAATTTATTAAAAATAAAACAACTGAGAAATCCCATGTACATAAGTATTCACAGCCTTTGCTCAATACTTTGTCGATGCACCTTTGGCAGCAATTACAGCCTCAAGTCTTGTTGAATATGATGTCACAAGCTTGGCACACCTATCCTTGGCCAGTTTCGCCCATTCCTCTTTGCTGCACCTCTCAAGCTCCATCAGGTTGGATGGGAAGCGTCGTTGCACAGCCATTTTAAGATCTCTCCAGAGATGTTCAATCGGATTCAAGTCTGGGCTCTGGCTGGGCCACTCAAGGACATTCACAGAGTTGTCCTGAAGCCACTCCTTTGATATCTTGGCTGTGTGCTTAGGGTCGTTGTCCTGCTGAAAGATGAACCGTCACCCCAGTCTGAGGTCAAGAGCGCTCTGGAGCAGGTTTTCATCCAGGATGTCTCTGTACATTGCTGCAGTCATCTTTCCCTTTATCCTGACTAGTCTCCCAGTTCCTGCCGCTGAAAAACATCCCCACAGCATGATGCTGCCACCACCATGCTTCACTGTAGGGATGGTATTGGCCTGGTGATGAGCGGTGCCAGGGTTTCTCCAAATGTGACGCCTGGCATTCACACCAAAGAGTTCAATCTTTGTCTCGTTAGACCAGAGAATTTTGTTTTTCATGGTCTGAGAGTCCTTCAGGTGCCTTTTGGCAAACTCCAGGCGGGCTGCCATGTGCCTTTTACTAAGGAGTGGCTTCCGTCTGGCCACTCTACCATACAGGCCTGATTGGTGGATTGCTGCAGAGATGGTTGTCCTTCTGGAAGGTTCTCCTCTCTCCACAGAGGACCTCTGGAGCTCTAACAGAGTGGCCATCGGGTTCTTGGTCACCTCCCTGACTAAGGCCCTTCTGCCCTGATTGCTCAGTTTAGATGGCCGGCCAGATATAGGAAGAGTCCTGGTGGTTTCAAAGTTCTTCCACTTACAGATGATGGAGGCCACTGTGCTCATTGGGACCTTCAAAGCAGCAGAATTTTTTCTGTAACCTTCCCCAGATATGTGCCTCGAGACAATCCTGTCTCAGAGGTCTACAGCCAATTCCTTTGACTTCATGCTTGGTTTGTGCTCTGACATGAACTGTCAACTGAGGGACCTTATATAGACAGGTGCGCGCTTTTCCAAATCATGTCCAGTCAACTGAATTTACCACAGGTGGACTCCAATTAAGCTGCAGAAACATCTCAAAGATGATCAGGGGAAACAGGATGCACCTGAGCTCAATTCTGAGCTTCATGGCAAAGGCTGTGAATACTTATGTACATGTGCTTTCTCAATTTTTTTATTTTTAATAAATTTGCAAAAACCTCAAGTAAACTTTTTTCATGTTGTCATTATGGGGTGTTGTGTGTAGAATTCTGAGGAAAAAAATGAATTTAATCCATTTTGGAATAAGGCTGTAACATAACAAAATGTGGAAAAAGTGATGCGCTGGGAATACTTTCCGGATGCACTGTATATTAACCATGACACACACATTAAGGACAAGTGGAAGCTGGGAAGGACCAAACAACCATCCCTTTGAGTCTATAGATATAAGGGCATCTGACAGAGGAAATAAAGATTAAAGGTAGTTTTGCCAGTGTTCTCAAAAGAACTCTACCAGAGAGACTGCTCCAGTCATCTCAGTAATTGAAAAAACAATCCAGTAGGACTGAAAAAGAGAGTTTAAGGAGGTCAGTTAACCACTAGAGTGGCTCATAACAAATATTTTAACATGAATGGTTTGAAACATTTAATATAGCATTTCTCGTGTTTTATTACAGGCCCCTTGAAGTAACAATGTTAAAAGCAAATAAAAAGGTTTATGATAATTTATATAGAGTAATAGCTAGCAATAATGTTGAATGTTTAGAAAACTGAAGTTCAACAGGTCAAATAAAACTGAACACTTTTGTGTTTATGAACTGAATTATTAAAAATCTGTAACACTCACTTGTGGGGTACTGCAAAGGGAATCATAATTATGCATACACTTATTAGCCACAATGTTAAAACCACCTGCTTACTATTGTGTGTGTCCCCCTTGTGCCAACAAAACACCTCTGACCCGAGGAAGCATGGACTCCACAAAACCTCTGAAGGTGTCCTGAGGTATTTGGCACCAAGACTTGTTTTTCCAGTACATTCCATAGATCAAGTCAAGTCAAGTGGCTTTATTAAATGCTTGATTGAATTGAGATCTGAGGAATTTGGAGGCCAAGTCAACACCTTGAATTCTTTGTCGTCTTCCTCAAACCATTCCTAACCGATTTATGCAGTGTGATCATAGTCATTATGGAATGCCATTGTCATGAAGGAGTGTTTGTGGTCTGCAACAACCTTTAGGTAGGTGGTATGTGTCAAAGTAACATCCATATGAATACCAGGACTCAAGATTTCCCAGCACAATACACACGCACACACACCCCCAGCCATCTTTATGATCTAAAACAAAAGATTCATCAGACCAGGCTACCTTCTTCCATTGCTCTATGCTCCAGTTCTCATGTTGATTGTAGGTGCTTTCAGCACGGGGTCAGCATGACTGGTTTGCAGCTATGCAGCCCCATACACAGTAAGCTGCAATTGTACTGCGTATGGTAACACCTTTCTTTCATGGCGAGAAATGCATTTTTCAGCAATTTGTGCTACAGTAGCTCTTCTGTGGGATCAACAACAACATTTATTTATATAGCACATTTGCATACAAACAATGTAGCTCAAAGTGCTTTACATGATGAAGAAAGAGAAAAAAGACAAAGTAAGAATTAAAATAAAAGAACACTAATTAACATAGAGTAAAAGTAAGGTCTGATGGCCAGGGAGGACAGAAAAAACAAAAAAAACTCCAGACGGCTGGAGAAAAAAAAAAAATCTGCAGGGGTTCCAGGCCATGAGATCCCCCAGCCCCCTCTAGGCATTCTACCTAACATAAATGATCAGTCCTCATTGTATTCAGGGTTTTCATGGAAGGACTTTCAGACCAGATAGGTTAGCCTTCACTCCCTATGTGCATCAATAAGCCATGACCCTATTGCTGATACACTGGCTGTCCTTCCTCTGACCACTTTTAGTAGGTACCATTGCATACTGGGAACACCCCAAAAGACAAGCCATTTTGGAAATGTTCTGACAGAGTCATCTAGCCATCACAATTTGGTCCTTGTCAAAGACACTCAGATCCAATGATAGTCCATTTTTCCAGCTTCCAACAGATTGCTTTCAAGGACTGACTGTTCACTTGCTGCCTAATATATCCCACCTCCCCTCACAGGTGCCACTGTAACAAGATAATCAATGTTATTCACTTCACCTCTCAGTGGTTTTAATGTTGTGGCTGATCAGTGTAGGTGACACCGAATTATCCAGCAGTGCACCTTCTTACCTGTCACTTTACAGTATATCAGATAAATGCTGATAACAGAATAAATAATATGAAAATTGGAATCATTTATTAACACAAGGGAAGACAAAACATAATGAATCAGACTTTGTAGTGAAGCACACTTCTCCTAACCCATGGGCCAGTTGTACCAGACAATTGAGCCACAAATCACTTCCCTTCTCTATCTTTCTGTTCCATTTTTCCCAGCTCCTCACCCTACATTATGTTTTAATTCAATAAGACATTGATAGAGAGGGGCCTTTAAATCCCATCATGGATGTGCACCCTATGACTGCAAAATTTCCATAAAAAATCTATGAAAACAACTGTACTATGTGCCCATTCATTTTCTAAAGATAACCAAAATAATTTTGGGTCACGTGTCAGCTGTAATAGGTAGCACAGTTCTTTCAGTTTGCCATTAGTGTGGATTCTTTGCTGCCACCTTCCATGGGCAAAGCTGACTTGTTTTATGCCAATTCCCCCAGTGGATGTGCTCAAAAGGTTTGCTTATATGGAATTGACTGACAAGATTCATTGGCCACCTGGTTGTCTATGTCTATCTCAAATGGCAAGTGCAAGTGCTTTTCAACTAAAGAATGAAACTTACATATAAAAGTCTGAAAGATCTTTGCATAAAAGAATAAGAGTTGTTCTTGGTTTTAGAGTAACTATTGAGCATTTATAATTTTCATATTTTATATATAGTATATATATATATATATATATATATATATATATATATATATATATATATATATATATATATTATATAATACATATATATATAACTACGTTGTGCTAGTACGATATTCAAACTTAACAGAACATGGCATATACCTATTTTTAGATTAGTTACATTAATATTGTGATTCAACTAGATGACTAGACAAATAGAAAATAAAAATGAGCCCCTTCATAGTTCCACCCGCCCCCACAATCCTGCCTATTACTATAACAAAGGCCAATACCCAGCTTCCACTTCAAGAAACGTGTGCAGCCGTTGGCAGTGGGGAATATTAAGGCCGCTGCAGTATGATGGAATTACCTGTTTCCAAATCAGTTAATGAAATGAGATGGAGGAATGGACAGCTGGTTACAGAGAGGTTGAATAAAGAAATGTGTTTTCAATCTCCGTAATGTCATTACCACAGTAATGGAAAACCAGATGAGGTTGAAATAATTCAGTGGTAAATGGAAAGCAGTAGGTAAAGCTAAGTGTTACAATCTTTGGTAAAATGCTGTAATCCTGCAAAATGTCACTCTTTTTAAATGACTTTTGTTTTAGATTGTGCTGTACAAGCATCTTGCGCCTTATATTTCTCATTGTATGTAAAACTCTTCCTCTTCTTTCTTCTTCTTCCTACTAATTCATTCTCAAGCCTACCAATGTCACTTTTGTGGGTGGCCAGAGCATAGCTCATATACAGTATATTTGACTAATTTTTGTCACAAATTAACCTAATGAACATAAATTTACTTTGATATTAATGTCACTAATGCTAGGCAGAGGTATAACAACATATCTATGACTGGATGTCTGCCCAGTGGGAAACAACACTCACTTTATTGGAACATAATGTAAGGAGAGATTTCAGGAAAATGAAAACCAAGAATATAGGCAGGTCCAGATGGCATCCCAGGACATGTCTTTAAGATCAGTGGTGATCAGTTTGCACCAGAGTTCATGGTAGTATTTAGTTTCCTTTTAACTCTGTTGTACCAACATACTCTGAAACATCCACCATTATCCCTGTACTTAAGAAATCACATCCAATCTGCCTGAATAATTTCTGTCCTGTTGCACTAACAGCCATAGCAATGAAGTGTTTCGAGAGGCTAGTCAAGAATTACATATGCTCTTCACTGCCCAAAGAAATAGATCCATTATACTGTAGTTTGCATATTGCTCCAGTAGATCCAAGGAAGATGCCATCACATTGACCATACATACATTACTTGTCCATCTTAACAACAGAAGGCAGAAGTATGTGCAGATGCTATTTACAGACTATAGTTCATCATTTAACACAATAAACCCCTCTACACTCATCACTAAGCTCAGAAACCTGATTCTGAACATTTCACTATGAGGCTGGGTTCTAAATTTCTTAATGGGCAGACCTCAGGTGGTTCGAGTACGTGGCTGCACTTAATCATCCCTCTCCCTCAATACAGTCCTCTGCTGTACTTTCTTTATATACTGTATGTATGACTACATGGCTGCACATAACTCTGAAATCATTGTAAAGTTTGCAGATGACACAGTCTTCTCTTGAATGTCAGCATGACAAATGTTGATTGTGGACTTTGGGAGAAAACAACAGTGACACTACCACCCCTGCAGAGTTAACAACACTCAGGTGGAGAAAGTGGACAGTTTCAGATACCATGGTGTCTACACCCGAGGGCCTGACCTGGTCCAAGCACATTGACACCTTGGGAAGAAGGCAGGACAATGTCTTTACCACCTCTGATACCTCATGGATTTTAGGCTGCCCTCCCAAATACTAAAGAATTTCTATAAATCCGCCATTTAAAAGCATCCTTACAGGAAACAGCATGCAGCAAGACCACAAAGCTCTGCAGAGACAGGTACAGTCAGCTCAAAGCATCACTAGGTATGCCCTCTCAAGCGATGTTGGACTAAGACAAAGAAAATTATCAGAGAAAGCAGTCATCCCAAAAATGGTCTCTTCTCAGTGCTGCATTCAGGAAAACGCTACTGCTGCCTGAAATACAAACAGAGGGACTGAGGAGGAGCTTCTTTCCATAGTCCACCCACATCTTAAATGAGGACAGTGCCTAGATTGTTAACTTTTCTGTTTTAGGTTATTTATTATATGGTTATTTATTATGTTTTCATTGAATATATTATATTTATTGACATTAATAGTGTTAAGTGTTTCCTATTTATTGCCTTTTTATATTCTATTAAGGCAGTCTTGGAGCTCAGCTTTTCATCACATATTGTACTGTGTATAATTGTATGTGACAAAATAAATTTGATTTGACCTGATGATTTGCTGAAAAATGCAGACAGGCCTGTGCAATCATAATATAAGCTGAAACATGAAAAAGCAGAAACTGAAAGACTCGATTTGGGAGCGAGATGTTTGTACAGGCTCCTCCAAGTAGACATGTGAGGGATTCTTGGAAGAATATCCCACTGCAAGTGCTTATGTGAAAAATTTAATTGGGCAATTTGTAAAAAAGTGGTAAGCTTTGTGAATGTGCAAGCAATTTACCAAAACTAAAAAACCCTTCTGCTAAAATCATAGACAGTGCTGATTGAATGGAAATAAGTCCTCATAAGTCAACATCCAGAGGACTGATTGGGCTGAAATGAGCGGAGGTCTTACATGAACATTGCATGGAACATTGCATTGCTGGTGAAGAGCATTTTTTGCCCAGCTATTTTTTAATAATCTAACATATAATAAAACACTAGGGTCTGTGTAAGGGTGAAGTGGTGGCTCTGATGCTAGGGATTTGCACTGGCCATCGGAAGGTTGCTGGTTTGAATCCTGTAAACACCAAAAATTACTGTACTTCGTTGGGCCCTTGAGCAAGGCCCTTAACCTGCAATTGATCAGTCCTGGATATGATGTTAATCTGCATCCAGCCCTGCGTGTAGGCCCTCCAACCTGCAGGGAAAAACCTGGGGGTTGTTGGCAGAATTGGCACCATAAAAAACCTCACACTGTTCCACTCCATCTGAACTAGTGTGGTGCTGAGGTGTTACCCGTTGCATGGCTACACTTGGGTCCCAATCTGGGATCCTGAGTTGATTCGTCATGTGGTGGGTGTGGAAGATGAATGTTCTCTTCGTTCCCTTGTACTAATCCATGTCTGAGAAGTTAAGCAGAAGTAAGCTTTACGAAATCATACATTATGTAAAAGCATGCTTTGATGAGCAAACAGAAAAATATTTGTCCAAGGGACTCAAGGTCTAAGCATTCCTCACATGAGTCTGCCTTATCCCGTTTCCTCTAATCATGAAAAGCCTGCGCCTGCCTACTTTATTATTTTTCTCTTTGCAGCTGCAAGCCACCAATATATTTGCTGCAAAGCTTAAAAACTTCAGTCAAGGATACAGTGTACTTTGAGAGGGCTAAGTAGGTCATTGTTTTAGAAATGAAGCTGCTTAAAACTTCAACCTTGAGAGATGACTGGAATGATATTAAATCACGCGTTCTAGGGGTATAAAACTTTGCCCCACCCGACAGATGGGGTCCAGAAGAGCCCTGACGCTGTCAAGTAATATTGATTGCCTGCTTTCTGAAACTCTGCTCACTGTGACGCTGAAGAATAAAGCTGCTATATAACCACACCTGCTGTCTTTGTCCACATGGGAGTGGCAATGCACTGTA
Organism: Erpetoichthys calabaricus; assembly: GCF_900747795.2. Classification (NCBI taxonomy): domain Eukaryota; kingdom Metazoa; phylum Chordata; class Cladistia; order Polypteriformes; family Polypteridae; genus Erpetoichthys; species Erpetoichthys calabaricus. Next base: position 124,300,187 of record NC_041402.2, on the reverse strand, counting down.
TCAGTTCATGCTCCTAACCTCTCTCTCTCTCTCTAGGGTCTGTGTGTTCAGTCCCTCAGAGCAATCTGATTGGTCAGTTTGGCTTTGATGTGATTGGTCAGTTTGGTTTTGGTGATGCGACAAAAGAGGAAGTGTGAGTGTGAGATGTATGAGGAAGAGTAAAGGCACACTCTAAGAGAGTCACATTCAAAGATGGAAAGTATAAAACTAGACACGAGGCAAGAAAGGCACCTTGAAAGTAATGACAGAGTCTGAGAAGCTGGCTTTAAGGGGATCACACTTGAGAGAGGCTACACCAGTGAAGAGAGGTTAAGATATAAGCGAATATAGAGTTCAATTATAAAATGCAAGCACAGATGGCAAGAGAGAGTAAATATTTTTAAATGATTCAATTACCTGTATTTGACAGGTACCGTGGCTAGTAATAAAATAACAAAATGTTTAAAGTGTAATATAACATTTATTCTTTTATGCCATTGACATTAAGACAGGACTACTTTCTTGTGCACCACACTGTAACATTTATCATTTGGCTTAACACTTTGGCTTAGTTTTCACGCAAGTAACATTCAATATAATGAGTAATACAATGTTTTTTCCTTCCGTTTCCAATATAACATGTTTACTGAAATAGCTGAGCTATTAGTTATTTTCTCATTCACTAAATGGCTTTTATTTCTAACCAGTTTCTTAAATAGGCATCAAACTTTCTGCTTTGTCTCTTAAGTAGTTGACTTGATCGGGCCTTCATTCTTCCATTTTATAAATTCCTACCAGTGTTTATTTTACTTTCCGGAAATAAATTAACAGATTGTACTGTGGAACAGAGATGAATAAACCTTCCAGTCTTCAACCTTCTTTTTCTCTCACTTTTCTTTGAAAAATATTTAATTGAATCAGCTTTCTATAATACACAGCCGCAGGTTTAAATGGGGTCAAATTAGCTATTTAGCTGTTAATTACCATTTTATTTGCACCATAGTGTTAATTGGCTGCTAGTTAAGGAAGAGGTAAACAATTTACAGTTCGCAACTTCAGCATAGAGAGTGAGTTAAAAACACATAAGAAATATATGAGATGAATAAAATGCTGCGTGATAACCTTTCACAATTTTCAAAGAGAAATTTGACCACAGACTGCTGGTAATATCTGTGATTACAGACTGAAAACAAAGGCAAACCATGTAATGAATCATTTGGAAAGTTCAATAAACTGGCTTAAAAGAAAACGTTAAATCTCTCTGGCCTTCCAGAAGGTCGATACTGTCCCCAGGTTACCGTGACAACATGTTTGCACAAACAGCTGTTTCCTAGGTCACATGTTTCCACTGCTACACGCTTTACTACTTTGCCTCATTCTATGGTGGTATTCTCTTCTGCCTTAATGGCTGACTGTGTTTGCAGTGTTTTGCTCTTAAATGATGCGCTATTTTGAAAAGTAGTGCACAGACATAATGTTGTCATTTCATATGTTAAAAATGAATGAACATGTTTTACTGCTTGTGTTGAGGTTGATGTTTCAGGTCCCCAGAATCACTGAAAGAACTGAAAAAGGAATAGAAAACAAGTAGCGCAATAATAATGTTCTAAACATCACTATTCACAGCAGCCATTGCCTAAAGTTATATTTGAAAAGGAAGCTAGCAAAAATGGCCGATAATGCATGAGACAGCATAAGAAAGGATCTTTTGGATTTTATGTACAGTACAGTACAATTCAGTGATGAATTATTGCTGGAAAAAATACTTAGCAAAACTTTAGAAGGAGATAAAGATACTTTCAAAGACTTTAACAGTGCATATTATCCAACAGTGAAAATTTATTTCTGTCAGGAATACACCATATTTTTTTTGCTCCAGCCCTGTTTTCTGTTGTTTGGGAAGAACTCTACTCTTTATGTCTGGGGTGACTTCTGAAAGTCCTACACAAGCAGTAATGAGCACCTTGATTATTGAATTTAGTGAACATTTAGTGAAAGAATCAACAATTAAAGAAATATTGGAAAGCCTAACAAATCCCAGAAAGTAAGTAATACATAATAACTAACACATTAATTCTTAAAATCAGGGACAAAACAAACAAAACTGAAAAACAAAAAAAATCTTAATACTCCTTAAAGTTCACATAATGTCCTCAAACAACACTGAGTTTATACCCCCAGTGTAAAAATTTAAAACAGAAAAATGGAGCACTAGAAGACTAAACCAGAATACAACAGAAACACAAGAGACCCTATCCCAGAGCTAGAGGGGCAGTGAGTTTTTTAAAATGGTTTACAGTATGTTTTTTCACCAAATGTTTTTCAGAACCTGATTTAGACTGCAAATTTATATCCTGCAATACTTAATTTTCTCATTGTACATTTCTGTAATCTCAAAAAAGCTGTTCTCCCTGATTGCTTAACATCACAAAAATCACCACTCTTCTTGAATTTTAATGCAAGCAGAGCAAACTACAATTTGTTGCCATGATTGCCTCCATGCTCTTGACCTTGTTTTATTCTCTTATCAAGAAACAGATATGTTTTTCTTTATCATTGCTCCAATGCCTATCAAGCTGGCATAGAACTAATTATTGCAGCTCTTAAAATATACTCTAGTTAGTAGAATGAATAAAATCACAGCTCCATAACACATAGGAGGTGAGAGGATAAGGAAGAAAAATGATAGTTCCTGGAGAAAACCCAATGCAGTCATGGGGAGAATCTACAAACTTCATGCAGGCAGTGTCTGGAACTGGGTGCAAAATCTTAAGGTGTGAGGCAAGCAAAAATGTATATTATATATCACAAATGAGATCTGGGGAGCAGTTTGATCCTAAGACATCACAACAAAGTGTATTTAAATTATTCATAGAAAGTGCATATTCTCTTACCACAAATGCAGTATACATTACTTAAAATAAAGCACAAAAACATCAAGCAATGACAATAAGCCTAATGCTGGTCTCCAGGGGTGCTGTAGGGAGCGGGGAGCCCTAATTTGTTGGGCTCCTACCTCACCAGGAGGTGCTTCTGGATCATACTTATGGTACTCCCGGGTGTTACATAAAGAAGCCCACTGCCTCAACTCAGGGAGCCAGATTTGACAAAGAGAGAAAAGAAGACTACAGAGGTAAAGAGTTGTGTGCTTGCTGTATCTTAATTAGAACATCAGAACAAGAGCAGGCTGTTCAGCCCAACAAAGCTCACCAGTCCTATCCATTTAATTTTTCTAAAAAAACATCAAGTCTAGTTTTGAATGCCTGTAAAGTCTTACTGTCTGCCATGCTACCTGATAGCTTATTCAAAGTGTCTATGGATCTCTGTGTAAAGAAAAACTTTCTAATGTGTATGAGAAATTTATCCTTAACAAGTTTCTGACTGAGTCCCCGTGTTCTTGATGAACTCATTTTAAAATAACAGTCTCGATCCACTGTACTACTTTCCTTGATAATTTTAAACACTTCAATCATGTCACCTCTTAATTTTCTTTTGCTTAAACTGAAAAGACTAAGCTCTTTTAATCTTTCTTCATAATTCATCCCTTGTGTCCCTGGAATAAGCCTAGTCGCACTTCTCTGGACCTTTTCTAGCGTTGCTATGTCCTTTTTGTAGTCTAGAGACCAAATCTGCACACAGTACTCCAGATGAGGCCTCACCAGTTCATTATAAAGCTTGAGCATAACCTCCTTGAACTTATTTTCCACACATCGTGCTATATAGCCTACCATTATGTTTGCATTCTTAATGACTTCTGAACACTGTCGGGAAGTCGATAGCTTAGAGTCCACTATGACTCCTAAATCCTTCTCATAAGGTGTATACTTGATTATCTGACCTCCCCTTGTGTATTCAAGCCTAACATTTTTACTTCCTATGTGTAATACTTTACATTTACTGACATTAAATTTCATCTGGCACAACTCTGCCCAAGTCTGTATACTATCCAAGTCCTTCTGTAATGATTTAACTGATTCCAAATTATCTGCCAATCCACCTATCTTGGTATCATCTGCAAAATTAACCAGTTTGTTACTTATATGCCTATTCATATCATTTAAATATATTAAAAATAGCAGCGGCCCTGGCACTGACCCCTGTGGAACACCACTCTTAACATCAGCCAATTCTGATAAGGTTCCTTGCACCATCACACTTTACATCCTGTGTCTGAGGCAATTCTGCACCCATCTACAAATTCACACCTTGTTTAGTTTGATACTTAATCTCTCATGTTTCACCTTATCAAATACTTTCTGAAAGTCAAGATAAATACCATATGTTCTACTTTGATCATATCCTTTTGTTGCTTCCTCATAAAATTCCAGCATGCTAGTAAAACATGACCTCTCTCTCTGAATCTATGCTGACTATTCAAAAAACCTCCATGGGCTGCTCAATCTTATCCTTAATAGTTCCTTCCATTAATTTTCTTGTGATGCACGTGAACTTTACTGGCCTATAGTTGCTTGCATCTGTCCTGTCACCTGTTTTATATAACAGGGTAATATTTGCCATTTTCCAGTCCTTCAGAAAGGACTGTGTGCAGTGACTTCCTAAAATGTGTGTCAAGAGTTTATATATGTACATGCTAGCTTCCTTAAGAACTCGAGGGTAATATTATTATTGACTTTAAAATTCTGCTTATGGTTTACAAAGCCTTAAATAATCTCACTCCATTCTATATTTCAGAATGTCTTTCACCTTACAGTCCAAATCGTAACCTTAGATCTTCAAGTGAGTGTTTGCTTATAATTCCAAGAGCTAAACTTAAAAGAAGTGGTGAGGCGGCCTTCTGCTGTTATGCACCTAAAATCTGGAATAGCTGGCCAATAGGAATTTGCCAGACTAATACAGTGGAGCACTTTAAAAAAACTGCTAAAAACACATTACTTTAACATGGCTTTCTCATAGCTTCATTTTAGTTTAATCCTGATGCTCTGTATATTCAATTAATTATCATTATCATTCATGGTGGCTCCGAAATCCGTACTAACCCCTGCTTTCTCTGCTGTTCTTTTTCTGGTTTTCTGTGGTGGCAATCTGCGCCACCACCACCTGATCAAAGCACCATGATGTCCCTACATTGATGGATTACAGGCCAGAAGTCCACATAACCATCATCATTAAGTTCTTCCATGTGAACCCTGAATACCATGAGGACTGATTGAGGTCATTTATGCTAGGTAAAATGCCTAGAGAGGGCTGGGTGGTCTCGTGGCCTCAGAACCCCTGCAGATTTTATTTTTTTTCTCCAGCCGTCTGCAGTTTTTTTTTTTTGTTTTTTTCTGTTCTCACTGGCCATCGGACCTTACTTTTATTCTGTATTAATTATGTGTTGCCTAATTTTATTTTCTTATATAATTTGTCTTTTTTCTCTTTCTTCATCCTGTAAAGTACTTTGAGCTACATCATTTGTATGAACATATGCTATATAAATAAATGTTGTTGTTGGTCCTGGTGATTTGATAATTTCAGTCTATTTAATCTGAGAAGTACTTCTTCCTCTACAATTTCTAAATCACTCAGAACTTAGTAGGCCCATTTACCATTGGGAGGATATCCACTTCCTCACTTATCTCTTTGTGATGCACTTCACCTCCTCCTTGACCATTCTTTTACTATAAATGTATTGAAAGAATCTCTTAGGGCCATCTTTCACCGTATCTACTATATTCCTCTCCAACTGTCTTTTAGCCTCCCTAATATCCTTCTTAGTGGTTGCCCTCATCTTCTCATACGCCCTATGATTCACTTTGGAGTTTTTAATCTTATACACTTTATACAGCTGTTTTCTCTTTGCAGATTCTTTTTTAACCCCATGCACATTTTTTTTTAGTTTCCTATTAATTTCAAATTTATGTATGTACCTGTCCTACATTACACATAAAACACTTCTCCTCAACTGTCTCCACATTTAAAGGCTTATCCCAGTCTATTCTCATCTGATCAAAATTTATCTTACCAAAGTTAAACTTAACAATTTTAGTCTTTGAATTTACACTCTTACAAAATACTGAGATCTGCATTATATTATGAAGTCACTTCACCCTAGTGGTTCAATCACCTCTACACCCTCAATTCTACCTTGATTATTACAAAATACTAAATCCAGACAGGCTTCACCCTGCATTTGGTGCTTTAACATACTGTGTTAAAAAACCATCACTGATTACTTGTAAAAACTCCTGCTTTTGTGCTTCGCAATTTTCAAAGTTATCCCAGTTAATATTCAGATAGCCTTTTTAATATTACTAAAAAGATGTGTGTTGAAATTACTGTCTGCTTTGGGTGGTCTGTAACACACTCCTAAAATTAGGCCTCTTTCCCTAATGCTTTCCAGGCAAAGCCACATGTCCTCACTAAGATGGGGCGTAGCTTTCCAACTGAAGACGACTTGCATTTAAATTCTATTTGACATAAACAGCAATCCCACCTCCTTTTCTGTTCTGTCTATGTTTCCTAAAAATGTGTATCCTTCTATGTTACACTCATCCCCATCTTTGTTATTTAGCCAGGTTTCTATAATTGCTATAATAAGATAATTATGCTCTGCTACATACAACTTCAACTCACTTGCCTTATTTTTGACACTTCTAGAATTAAGGTAAGCTATTTTTAATGTGTTACTCACCATTTAAATGTTGGGATAGAAGTTAGATTACAATACATTTTAATTTTTACACTATTGTTTGTTCCTCCGTGTATAGTTCCAAACCTGGCCTGTCCTAAACTCCCTGTCCCACAATTCCCTAGTTTAAACAATCCTCAACTAGCCTACTCATATGCCTCCCCAAAACACTGGTGCCCTTCCAGTTCAGATGTAACACGTTGCGGCAGAACAAGTCCCATCTGTTCCAAAAGGAGTCCCAATGCCACAACCTATACCTTTTTACCCTGCACCAAGATTTGAGCCATGCGATAAGCCTTCTAATCTCCACAGTCTTACCTCGACTGGTGCCTGGCACAGGCAGAACATCAAAGAAGACCTTTGTCAATTCTGCTCCTCAGCCTGGCACCTAACTCTTTGAATATGGATCGCAGAACTTACAGACTACCCTTATATGTGTAATTTCTTCCAACATGGACAACGACAACTGGATCCAGCCCTGCTCTGGTCAAGAGCCTATCCACTCTTCCAGGGAGGTCTCCCACCTGTGCACCCGGAAGACAACACATTGTGCAATACTATTTTTCTGGAGCAAACCTGTGCTTCAATCCCCATAATGATTAAGTCCCCAACTATTATTACAACAACAACAACATTTATTTATATAGCACGATTTCATACAAATGATGTAGCTCAAGGTGCTTTACAAGATGAAGAATTAACAAAGAATAAAGTAAGGTCCAATGGCCAGGGAGGACAGAAAAAACAAAAAAAAAACTCCAGAGAGATGGAGAAAAAAAAAAAATCTGCAAGGGTTCCAAGTGCACAAGACTGCCCAGCCCTAACTAGGCATTCTACCTAACATAAATGATCTAAATCAGTCCTCATGGTTTTCTGGCTGCACATGGAAAAATTAGATGATGATGGTCATGTGGACATCTGGCTTTCAATCCATCAGCACAGCTTGGACTCTGGAACCAATCTCCTTGAGAGGGGCTGGACTCTGTACCACTCTGGAGTTGCCCCCGGTGAGAGGCGCCGAGCGGGTGTGGGTATACTTATCGCCCCCCGACTTGGAGCCTGTACATTGAGGTTTACCCCGGTGGACGAGAGGGTAGCCTCCCTTCGCCTTCGGGTGGGGGGATGGGTCCTAACTGTTGTTTGTGCGTATGCACCGAACAGCAGTTCGGAGTACCCACCCTTTTTGGAGTCCCTGGAGGGGGTGCTAGAGGGCATACCTTCTGGGGACTCCCTCGTTCTGCTGGGAGACTTCAATGCTCACGTGGGCAATGACAGTGAGACCTGGAAGGGCGTGATTGGGAGGAATGGCCCCCCCGATCTGAACCCGAGCGGTGTTTTGTTATTGGACTTCTGTGCTCGTCACGGATTGTCCATAACGAACACCATGTTCAAGCATAGGGGTGTTCATATGTGCACTTGGCACCAGGACACCCCAGGCCTCAGTTTGATGATCGACTTTGTGGTCGTGTCGTCGGACTTGCGGCCACATGTCTTGGACACTCGGGTGAAGAGAGGGGCGGAGCTGTCAACTGATCACCACCTGGTGGTGAGTTGCCTTCGATGGTGGGGGAGGATGCCGGTCAGGCGTGGTAGGCCCAAACGTGTTGTGAGGGTCTGCTGGGAACGTCTGGCAGAGCCCCCTGTCAGAAGTAGCTTCAACTCCCACCTCCGGCAGAACTTCGACCACATCCCGAGGGAGGTGGGGGACATTGAGTCCGAATGGGCCATTTTCCGTGCCTCTATTGTTGAGGCAGCTGACCGGAGTTGTGGCCTTAAGGTGGTCGGTGCCTGTCGTGGCGGCAATCCCCGAACCCGTTGGTGGACACCGGCGGTGAAGGACGCCGTCAAGCTGAAGAAGGAGTCCTACAGGACCCTTTTGTCCTGTGGGACCCTGGAGGCAGCTGATAGGTACCAGCAGGCCAAGCGGAATGCGGCTTTGGTGGTTGCTGAGGCAAAAACTCGGGCGTGGGAGGAGTTTGGGGAGGCCATGGAGAACGACTTTCAGACGGCTTTGAGGAGATTCTGGTCCACCATCCGGCGTCTCAGGAAGGGGAAGCAGTGCAGTGTCAACACTGTATATGGTGGGGATGGTGCACTGCTGACTTCGACTCGGGACATTGTGGGTCGGTGGGGGGAGTACTTCGAAGACCTCCTCAATCCCATTAACATGCCTTCCAATGAGGAAGCAGAGCCTGGGGACTCAGAGGTGGGCTCCCCCATCTCTGGGACTGAGGTCACCGAGGTGGTCAAAAAACTCCTTGGTGGCAGGGCCCCGGGGGTGGATGAGATACGCCCGGAATTCCTCAAGGCTCTGGATGTTGTAGGACTGTCTTGGTTGACACGCCTCTGCAACATCGCATGGACATCAGGGACAGTGCCTCTGGATTGGCAGACCGGGGTGGTGGTCCCCCTCTTTAAGAAGGGGGATCGGAGGGTGTGTTCCAACTACAGAGGGATCACACTCCTCAGCCTCCCTGGAAAAGTCTATTCAGGGGTCCTGGAGAGGAGGGTCCGTCGGATAGTCGAGCCCCGGATTCAGGAGGAACAGTGTGGTTTTCGTCCTGGTCGCGGAACAGTGGACCAGCTCTATACCCTTAGCAGGGTCCTGGAGGGTGCATGGGAATTTGCCCAACCAGTCTACATGTGTTTTGTGGACTTGGAAAAGGCATTCGACCGTGTCCCTCGGGGGAATCCTGTGGGGGGTACTCCGAGAGTATGGGGTACCGGCCCCCCTGATAAGGGCTGTTCGGTCCCTGTACGATCGGTGCCAGAGCTTGGTCCGCATTGCCGGCAGTAAGTTGAACTCGTTTCCAGTGAGAGTTGGACTCCGCCAGGGCTGCCCTTTGTCACCGATTCTGTTCATAAGTTTTATGGACAGAATTTCTAGGCGCAGCCAGGGCGTTGAGGGGGTCCGGTTTGGTGGGCTCAGGATTGGGTCACTGCTTTTTGCAGATGATGTTGTCCTGTTTGCTTCATCAGGCCATGATCTTCAGCTCTCTCTGGATCGGTTCGCAGCCGAGTGTGAAGCGGCTGGGATGAGAATCAGCACCTCCAAATCCGAGACCATGGTCCTCAGCCGGAAAAGGGTGGAGTGCCCTCTCAGGGTTGGTAGTGAGATCCTGCCCCAAGTGGAGGAGTTCAAGTATCTCGGGGTCTTGTTCACGAGTGAGGGAAGAATGGAGCGTGAGATCGACAGGCGGATCGGTGCGGCATCCGCAGTAATGGGGGCTCTGCATCGGTCTGTCGTGGTGAAAAAGGAGCTGAGCCGCAAGGCGAAGCTCTCAATTTACCAGTCGATCTATGTTCCTACCCTCACCTATGGTCATGAGCTATGGGTAGTGACCGAAAGAACGAGATCGCGAATACAAGCGGCTGAAATGAGTTTCCTCCGCAGGGTGTCTGGGCTTTCCCTTAAAGATAGGGTGAGAAGCTCAGTCATCCGGGAGGGGCTCAGAGTAGAGCCGCTGCTCCTCCGCATCGAGAGGAGTCAGATGAGGTGACTCGGGCATCTGATCAGGATGCCTCCTGGACGTCTCCCTGGTGAGGTGTTCCGGGCGCATCTAACCGGGAGGAGGCCCCGGGGAAGACCCAGGACACGCTGGAGGGACTATGTCTCTCGACTGGCCTGGGAACGCCTTGGGATTGTCCCGGAAGAGCTAGAAGAAGTGGCCGGGGAGAGGGAAGTCTGGGCATCTCTGCTCAAGCTGCTGCCCCCGCGACCCGACCTCGGATAAGCGGGAGACAATGGATGGATGGATGAACATAGGACAGCACGGTGCTTCGATTAGGTGGTAGTGGCGCAGATCGCCACCATAGAAAACTGGAAAAACAGCAGTAGAAAAAATAAGGGTTAGTACAGATTTTGGGGCAATGAAAAAAAAGATAATTAAATGTATGTATAGAATATCTAGGTTACAATAAAATGAAGCTATGAGAAAGCCATGTTAAAATAATGGGTTTTTAGCACTTTTCTAAAGTGCTCCACCGTATTAGCCAGATTTTAGGTGCATAACAGCAGAAGGTTGCCTCACCACTTCTTTTAAGTTTAGCTCTTGGAATTATAAACAGACACTTATTTGTATGTGTTACCATTCAGAGTTAAACTGAGGGGTGCAACTTTTACTCTGAATTCTGAAAGCTGGTGTTCTGACACATTGCTTAGGGGGACTTACTGTATGATAATGACAGCACATGTACAAAGACCAAATATTTATTTCTATACAGCTGTTTTTTATTCTGACATCTCTTCATAATTCTTGTTTCCTCTTTACCTATCCAAAATAACAAAAAAATTAGGTGGCCTTTACAAAATAAAGTGTTAGAAAAATAGATACATAAACTAACGTAATGCAGTTGGTAAGATTGTCACAACTCTGGAGTCTAACCCCCGCCTCCTAATTTTCAGTAAATTCTGGAAGTCTCCACAGCGTTTGTACTCTTCAAATAATGAAGTGTTGAATTATAAGTTGTTAGCCTTTAAAAATACTGGCACGGTAACGTTATAAAAAAAATTACTTGGTAGATTACTTTACTCTATAATATTGTACATTTGAAGCTGTTCGTTCCTTTTGAGATAATGGTTGTTCTCATGAAGCCATCAGAAAACCCTAAAGTTTGTACAATACTTTTATAAACTTTACACATAAGGTAATGGGAACACTTTGACATCTTTAAAAAAAACAAGAATAAATCAGACGTGCATCTTTTGAATTAAAAGATGTCAAACTGCTTAAAACTATTGTTGATGTTCATGCTTAAGTCAGTCAGTCAGTCATTTCCCAACCCGGTATATGCTAATTCTGCTTATGTGTAATAAGCACCACTTTAGATGCTATTTCATTTAAATCAGAGCCTTGATTATAGCAGACTTGTAGAATTTAACTTTGTACATAAAAACGAGTATGTGATTTTTTTTTCTTAACTTTCCCATTTGATTTTTATTATTTGAAGTGTATTTTAGATGAGCATTATGCAGCAGTTGTGCATATGGCAATAGACTCCTCTGCTAGTAGTATGAAGCACATTTATTTGTCCTTGCTGGATATTAGCCCCTTACATAGTGAACAGGCAAGTTGTCTGTTCAACTTGAAGTAGAATAGGAATAATGCAGTCCATGTTGAAAACATGCATAATTACAACATTGTGTTCAATAAAACACAAACACTGCAGACAGCACAAGATGACCAAATGTACTGCAGGTGCAGTAAGACAGATCAATAAATAAACATAAGCTGGAATCTGACAATAAAGAATGAAACAGAGCCAATTTAATGGCTTGTCAAATTATCCTTTTCTAGGCAAGTGGGATTTAATTGAAAAATTAGGTGAATTAAATTATCACTTTAAACACAGGACAGACTATTCTTTCCTTGTATTCCCTATCTATCAGATTGCATCACAAATACTAACGTGATTATACAAACTGTTGTAATATGGTGTCTGTATACTTTGGTAATATTAAAAAATGCAGGTAACTCAAACTGTGTGAAACTGTTTGTCACTCTTTACTGAACATGCTGGTTAAGGAGAAAACTGGGGAAGCATAACAATTGTAAAGCTAACTGAGCTGAGGCCAAAGGGGTTCCTGTCTGCAGGTAAGAAATTGTCTTATAATTTCATAATATGATATTGGTGCTTATAGCTATATTTTTAACTTCAGTTTTTTTTCTGGTATCTTTGAAATTGGGATTTATAAATTTTATTCATTGCCTTTTACTTCATTTTGTCTGTATGCTGATGTCAGATTATAATAATGTAATGTCTGATGATCCCTTAACCTTTATTTTGTATACAGTATATTTATTTATTCTCAATGGTAAATAAAAAATGAAGTCTAGATATGTGAAATATTATAATACATCATGTCCCTCCCTGTCATTAACATTCATGCCTTTTTCTCAGACTTTTCAAAGTTTGGTGTTCAAGTTGTACCAGCAAGAGTGAAGGTTATTGATAAACCTGGGATTGAAGTAGATAATGATGTTTTTGAGAATGTTGTCAAGGATCACTCAGTTTCAGTGCTAAATACACATATTCTGTATGATTTACTGGTCCTGACTGGGTGTAAAAGAATACAGTATGTAAAACCTGTCTGTTTATATTGTATATGTATGTGTGTGTGTGTGTGTGTGCGTATGTGTTGTCAGAAAAACGACCAAAAGACATCGAGAAGGTTTGGGGCAGCCACCCATTTAATCGATTACGGCTGCAAAAGGTATCGAAAAACATCGACATGTTCATTCAACCGAGTCCAAAACAGAACTGATCTCCAAGTAGCAAGATGGTAGCTTTAAAGGCCAGTAGCGGAAGTGATGTCATCCCGACCGGAACCAGAAGTGACGTCAGTGGCTGCCCCAGAGCCGGGTGGGATTTCCCTAGAATGGTCTGCAAAAGATCGAGAGGGAAAATTAGTGCACTCCGCCCCCCCCTGGTCTGGCATGGAACTACCTGTATTAAGCCCTTTAGCTGTCTCCTAAACACACGTGTGTGACAGTGTATATATAAATATATACACACACACACACATATATATATATATATATATATATATATATATATATATATATATATATATATATATATACATATATATATATATATATATATATATTGTCACATACGTGCGATTAGGAGGCAGTCAAAGAGCCTAAAGGTGAGTGAACTATTGCAAGATATGGAGTGGTCACGTGGTACTTACCTGAATCTGTTCTCTCCACAGAAAGTCAGAAGGAATTTAATTACCTCCACTTCCGGGTATACAAAATGGCCGAGGCAACGTCCGTCACTTCCAGCCATCTCCAATGACATCACTTCCGGCTCATCATAATGACGTCATTTCCGGTTCCTGTCTGACGTCACTTCACGCCAACCATTTCCTGCTTCCATAAACCTTACTGTATAAAACCGCCATTTTCATCTTAGTAAATTGTCAATTGTACTTTTGCATTCAAAGACTTTTGATCTCTTTTTTTCATATATTGTCTTAGGGCAATATATGGGGACGGTCCCCAAACCTTTATATTTGTCAAGACTCATTTTTTCAAGAAGGAACTTTACAATATATACTGTACATATATATATATATATATCCGTCTGGGGCCGGAAATAAAGGACAAGTATTGTTTTTACAAAAGTTTTAAAGTAAAAGTGAAAATAATGTACAGTGGAACCTCGGTTTGCGAGTAACTTGTTTTACGAGTGTTTTGCAAGACGAGCAAAAATTTTTAATAAATTTTAACTTGATAAACGAGCGAGGTCTTGCAGTACGAGTAGTATGTATACGCTTTGTTTGCTGAGCGTCATGTGATCACAACTGAGCTGATGGTTCTTCTCTCTCTCTCGCTGCGGGATTGTGGTCTCCTATTCTCCGTCTGAGTCGGCGTGCCTCACTCATAGTAAACATCCGTACGAGCGTATACTGTTTACTACAGCATTAGCATTGTGACTGTGTGTGCACGCGCGTGTGTGTGCTCGCTCGCGTGTTTGTGTATGTGTGTGTGCATGCGCGTGCTCGTGTGTGTGTGCATGCGCTCGCTTGTGTGTGTGTGTGTGTGTGCTCGCGCGCACGTGTGTGCTGTGACATGCAAGTCCCCGTCTTGCTCCCTAAAACACGAAGCTGAGTCTCAGTACTTTAGCAACACCAGCTTTATTCAGCTTGAAACAGCAACAGCGCGGTTATTTATACACAGACACAGCAGGCAGGCAGGGCCCTGCACATTTATAAAGTTCCTTGTTCCTTGTATCACCCATCGACAGCAGGCGCTTATAGCATGTCTGCGATCTTTTCGGATTCGCTTTTATGGTGAACTGCTACAGCGCTGGGAGACTGTGATTGCTTTGGGACGCTCTTCCGCGTGTCGTCCCGTTGGGTGCAATCCCACAAGAGTTTAGAAACTTACTCACACTAGCCATGATTCTTTTCAAAGGTAAAGTGCAGGTTAATTTGTTTTATGTATTTTTACTTTATATTTTGTATTAATCATTTTTATATGAATAGTTTTGGGTTGTGGAACAAATCATCTGAGTTTCCATTATTTCTTATGGGGAAATTCACTTTGATATACGAGTGCTTTGGACCACGAGCACGTTTCCGGAACGAATTATGCTCGCAAACCAAGGTTCCACTGTATATGTAACAATTCCCATGAATATAACAATCTGTTTAGATTGTTTATCCAGTAAAACAAACCCGGCGGTGGGCGAGCAAAGTGAGCAGGGGGTGAAGCCCCCTATATATATATATATCGTGACCACCAGGGGCTTCAGTAGCCAACAAACCCCCTGGTGGTGCTTTTCCCTTACTCACCACAGCAGTACAGTTCAATAACAGTCCAAACCACAGTAAATGAGTACTTTCCTTTCTTCTTCCTTTTCTCTTCCCCCTTCTGCCTCCCCGCCTCCTCTAGCAAGCTTTGTCCTTCTTCCTCCCGACTCTGGATCTTCGAATGAAGTGAGGCGACTCCTTTTATGCTGCCCCTTGGAGCACTTCAGGTGGCTCATCAGCGTTATCTGGAAGTACTCCCAGGTTTGGTGGACACCCAAAGTAGGGCTTTGGAGCTCCTCCTGGTGGCCCTCATGGAACCCAGGGGGGCTGCCATCTAGTGCTTCGGGGGAGACAGTGTCCTGTGCATGTCTGCGCCTCTGGTCCTTCCATTATATTGGCCTCCCATCCGAAAAAGGGCCACAACCTTTCATTACACACATCCGCATGGGAGGCAGCTTAAAGGCTCTGGTGATGGTAATTATTGTTTATTAAACATTGTTTTCTAATGTGTTCTCTCTTCATCTTTCCACAGAACAGAAGACTGACAACCATTCAACCACTGACATCACCTCTGTTGTCCGCCCTCCTGGACCTGCCTCTTCCTGCCAGGATCATATAAAATCATGGACAAAGCCATTTTGAGTCCCTCATGATGTGTATATCTCAAAAAACTTTATTCTGTGTATCAAAGAACTGTTTGTTGTTTTTCTTGCAAATACACTAGCTCATTGGATGTTGACTCAGCTCTTTCATCATCTCTTTTGAGGTTTCATTACAATATACAGTATACAATGTTTAACCTTAACATGCCATGTTGGTTGCTGTTGTATTTTTGTTGGTTTTAAGTTGGTGGAATCCGTTCTTAACAAGAAACCTTTGGGGAAGCATATAATGCATGAGTACAGGTGTACTAAGTCTCTGGGGAATCAAACAGGGAGGAAATTGGTGAATATCCTGGCAGCTAAAATGAGAGATAAAAATGGGGAATCAGCACATCATTGATTATACAGTGATCCCTCGCTATATCGCGCTTCGCCTTACGCGGCTTCACTCCATCGCGGATTTTATATGTAAGCATATTTAAATATATATCACGGATTTTTTGCTGGTTCACGGATTTCTGCGGACAATGGGTCTTTTAATTTCTGGTACATGCTTCCTCAGTTGGTTTGCCCAGTTGATTTCATACAAGGGACGCTATTGGCAGATGGCTGAGAAGCTAGATTGCTTACTTTTCTCTCTCCCTCTTGCGCTGACTTTCTCTGATCCTGACGTATGGGGATTGAGCAGGGGGGCTGTTCGCACACCTAGATGATACGGACGCTCGTCTAAAAATGCTGAAAGATTATCTTCACGTTGCTATCTTTTGTGCAGCTGCTTCCTGAAACGACATGCTGCACAGTGCTTCGCATACTTAAAAGCTCGAAGGGCACGTATTGATTTTTGACTGAAAAACAAACTCTGTCTCTCTCTATCTCTCTCTCTCTCTCTCTCTCCCTGCTCCTGACAGAGGGGGTGTAAGCTGCCGCCTTCAACAGCTTTGTGCCGCGGTGCTTCGCATACTTAAAAGCCAAACAGCCCTATTGATTTGTTTGCTAGAGATTGTTTTCTCTATCTATGTGACATTCTGTGCTCCTGACACGCACTCCTTTGAAGAGGAAGATATGTTTGCATTCTTTTAATTGTGAGACAGAACTGTCATCTCTGTCTTGTCATGGAGCACAGTTTAAATTTTTGAAAAAGAGACAAATGTTTGTTTGCAGTGTTTGAATAACGTTCCTGTCTCTCTACAACCTCCTGTGTTTCTGCGCAAATCTGTGACCCAAGCATGACAATATAAAAATAACCATATAAACATATGGTTTCTACTTTGCGGATTTTCTTATTTCGCGGGTGGCTCTGGAACGCAACCCCCGCGATGGAGGAGGGATTACTGTATACATTTTTTCTCCCTATACTTTGAGTGAACTATTTCTTCTTTTACAATCTTGGGCTACAGAGATTAAATTGTATCTTTTTCAGTTGTGCAGTATATCACCCCCAAGGCAGGTGAAAGAAAAACATGCCAGAGGAATTGGGGCATTGTTTCCCTGCCTCAGTGACCCCTTTACCAAAAATTACTATGTAAGTTTCACACCCATGCTACAGATATCATTATATTTTAAAACAGCATTTCCACTGTTTGTTGTTGTTTTCTGTATTTACCTCCCTCTTTTAGAAGCATTACTATGATGGTGAGAGTGGGACTGGGTACTTGGCATGGAGAATCAAAACTATACAAAGGAGTTCAGCTAAAGACAGCTGAACATCATTTGAAGGTACTGAATAAAATTCAAAAAGCTCATATTCTGCCCCTGTGGTTTATATACATACACACATATATATATATATATATGTATATATATATATATATATATATATATATATATATATATACTGTAACAGATGAAGCGTCTTGAACCCTCAGGTACCACTCTGATGACCAGGTGAAAGTATAATAATAATTCTTTTTATTATACAATAGTGCACCAAGCACTCTCCTCACCACACTCATATACACAATAAACCAATACAAAAACTCTCTCTCCTCCTCGCCCAGACACTTAGCCCACCTTCCTCCCAGCTCAGCTCAAATGTCTGGGCTTACCCAGAGTCCTTTTATAGCCCCTGACCCGGAAGTGGTTCCAAACCAAACCCACAAGTCCATTTCCTTCCGGGTCAGGGCAAACAGTCCTCCTCTTCATCCCGGGAGCACGTCACTTCCTCAAGTCACGTGACTGACACGCACTCCCGGGTTATAGGGCATGCCAGAGCCCACTAGCCCCACTACAGCGACTCCTGGCGGCCCCCAAGGTATCCAGCAGGGCTGTGTCACAACACTACAAAGTCCATGAGGCCCTGCTGGAACTCGGGGCACAAATATGCTGTCCGGAGGGCTCCTCCTAGCGGCCTGGGGGTGGCGACCGGAGTCCATAGCCGGTCGTCTGTCACAATACATACACACATATATATTGTCACAAAAACGAGACATACTCAGATAAAGGTTTGGGGCAGCCACCCGTATAATATGGTATCCTGGCTGCAAAGTCGTTTTTCATCAAATAAACAGCACTGAGTCCAAAACAAGACTGAGGAATTAGGAAAAAGGGACAGGCTTTTAAAGGGGAAGACAGAAAGTAAGGTCATAAGGATCAGGCCCATGTTCTTTAGCCATTGGCTCGAGCCCGGACGTGACGTCAGAGGGGCTGGAGCCGGTAAGGTCTCCTTCCATTGGTTCAGTCCCGGAAGTGACGTCAAGAGAGCCAGATGGAATCTCCCGGGAATGGTCTACAGGAAAGAGAGAAAAAGAGTCAGTGCACTTTGCCAGCTCCCGGCATGCCTCAGAACCGCCGTCACTCAAGGCCTTTAGCTGCCTCCCATGCGCACGTGTGTGACAATATATATATACAAATATGGCTCATTATCTAATGTAATATATATATATATATATATATATATATATATATATATATATATATATATATATATATATATACAGTGGTGTGAAAAACTATTTGCCCCCTTCCTGATTTCTTATTCTTTTGCATGTTTGTCACACAAAATGTTTCTGATCATCAAACACATTTAACCATTAGTCAAATATAACACAAGTAAACACAAAATGCAGTTTGTAAATGGTGGTTTTTATTATTTAGGGAGAAAAAAAAATCCAAACCTACATGGCCCTGTGTGAAAAAGTAATTGCCCCCTGAACCTAATAACTGGTTGGGCCACCCTTAGCAGCAATAACTGCAATCAAGCATTTGCGATAACTTGCAATGAGTCTTTTACAGCGCTCTGGAGGAATTTTGACCCACTCATCTTTGCAAAATTGTTGTAATTCAGCTTTATTTGAGGGTTTTCTAGCATGAACCGCCTTTTTAAGGTCATGCCATAGCATCTCAATTGGATTCAGGTCAGGACTTTGACTAGGCCACTCCAAAGTCTTCATTTTGTTTTTCTTCAGCCATTCAGAGGTGGATTTGCTGGTGTGTTTTGGGTCATTGTCCTGTTGCAGCACCCAAGATCGCTTCAGCTTGAGTTGACGAACAGATGGCCGGACATTCTCCTTCAGGATTTTTTGGTAGACAGTAGAATTCATGGTTCCATCTATCACAGCAAGCCTTTCAGGTCCTGAAGCAGCAAAACAACCCCAGACCATCACACTACCACCACCATATTTTACTGTTGGTATGATGTTCTTTTTCTGAAATGCTGTGTTCCTTTTACACCAGATGTAACGGGACATTTGCCTTCCAAAAAGTTCAACTTTTGACTCATCAGTCCACAAGGTATTTTCCCAAAAGTCTTGGCAATCATTGAGATGTTTCTTAGCAAAATTGAGACGAGCCCTAATGTTCTTTTTGCTTAACAGTGGTTTGCGTCTTGGAAATCTGCCATGCAGGCCGTTTTTGCCCAGTCTCTTTCTTATGGTGGAGTCGTGAACACTGACCTTAATTGAGGCAAGTGAGGCCTGCAGTTCTTTAGACGTTGTCCTGGGGTCTTTTGTGACCTCTCGGATGAGTCGTCTCTGCGCTCTTGGGGTAATTTTGGTCGGCCGGCCACTCCTGGGAAGGTTCACCACTGTTCCATGTTTTTGCCATTTGTGGATAATGGCTCTCACTGTGGTTCGTTGGAGTCCCAAAGCTTTAGAAATGGCTTTATAACCTTTACTAGACTGATAGATCTCAATTACTTCTGTTCTCATTTGTTCCTGAATTTCTTTGGATCTTGGCATGATGTCTAGCTTTTGAGGTGCTTTTGGTCTACTTCTCTGTGTCAGGCAGCTCCTATTTAAGTGATTTCTTGATTGAAACAGGTGTGGCAGTAATCAGGCCTGGGGGTGGCTACGGAAATTGAACTCAGGTGTGATACACCACAGTTAGGTTATTTTTTAACAAGGGGGCAATTACTTTTTCACACAGGGCCATGTAGGTTTGGATTTTTTTTCTCCCTAAATAATAAACACCAACATTTAAAAACTGCATTTTGTGTTTACTTGTGTTATATTTGACTAATGGTTAAATGTGTTTGATGATCAGAAACATTTTGTGTGACAAACATGCAAAAGAATAAGAAATCAGGAAGGGGGCAAATAGTTTTTCACACCACTGTATATATATATATATATATATATATGTATGTGTATGCATACAGTCATATGAAAAAGTTTGGGAACCCCTCTCAGCCTGCATAATAATTTACTTTCAATAAAAAAGATAACAGTGGTATGTCTTTCATTTCCTAGGAACATCTGAGTACTGGGGTGTTTTCTGCAAAAAGATGTTTAGTGAAGCAGTATTTAGTTATATGAAATTAAATCAAATGTGAAAAACTGGCTGTGCAAAATTTGGGTACCCTTGTAATTTTGCTAATTTGGATGCATGTAACTGGTCAATACTGATTACTTGCAACACCAAATTGGTTGGATTAGCTTGTTAAGCCTTGAACTTCATAGACAGGTGTGTCCAATCATGAGAAAAGGTATTTAAGGTGGTCAATTGCAAGTTGTGCTTCCCTTTGACTTTCCTCTGAAGAGTGACAGAATGGGATCCTCAAAGCAACTCTCAAAAGATCTGAAAACAAAGATTGTTCAGTATCATGGTTTAGGAGAAGGCTACAAAAAGCTATCTCAGAGGTTTAAACTGTCAGTTACAACTGTAAGGAATGTAATCAGGAAATGGAAGGCCACAGGCACAGTTGCTGTTAAACCCAGGTCTGGCAGGCCAAGAAAAATACAGGAGCGGCATATGCACAGGATTATGAGAATGGTTACAGACAACCCACAGATCACCTCCAAAGACCTGCAAGAACATCTTGCTGCAGATGGTGTATCTGTACATCGTTCTACGATTCAGCACAATTTGCACAAAGAACATCTGTATGGCAGGGTGATGAGAAAGAAGCCCTTTCTGCACTCACACCACAAACAGTCGCTTGTTCTTTGCAAATGCTCATTTAGACAAGCCAGATTTATTTTGGAACAAAGTGCTTTGGACTGATGAGACAAAAATGGAGTTATTTGGTAATAACAAAAAGCGCTTTGAAGAAGAACACCCAATTCCAAGAAAAACACCTGCTGCCTACTATCAAATTTGGTGGAGGTTCCATCATGCTGTGAGGCTGTGTTGCTAGTTCAGGGACTGGGGCCCTCATTAAAGTCAAGGGTTGGATGAATTCAACCCAATATCAACAAATTCTTCAGGATAATGGAAAGTCACAAAGTTGAAGTTACACAGGGGTTGGATATTCCAACAAGACAATGACCCAAAACACAGTTCGAAATCTACAAAGGCATTCATGCAGAGGGAGAAGTACAATGTTCTGGAATGGCCGTCACAGTCCCCTGGCTTGAATATCATCGAAAATCTATGGGATGATTTGAAGCAGGCTGTCCATGCTCGGCAGCCATCAAATTGAACTGAACTGGAGAGATTTTGTTTGGAAGAATGGTCAAAAATATCTCCATCCAGAATCCAGATACTCATCAAAGGCTATAGGAGGCGTCTAGAGGCTGTTATATTTGCAAAAGGAGGCTCAACTAAGTATTGATGTAATATCTCTGTTGGGGTGCCCAAATTTATGCACCTGTCTAATTTTGTTATGATGCATATTGCATATTTTCTGTTAACTCAATAAATTTAATGTCAGTGCTGAAATACTACTGTTTCCATAAGGCATGTCTTATATTAAAAGGAAGTTGCTACTTTGAAAGCTCAGCCAATGACAAACAAAAATCCAAAGAATTAAGAGGGGTTCCCAAACTTTTTCATATGACTGTATATATTACTTTAGATAATAAACCATGCTTTGCAGCAGTTTTTTCACTTTTGAGTTGTTGTGACAGAACATTTATATTATCAGTATTGAGATGAGGCTTTTGAGCTATATAATAAATTATTAATTTTATATAGCATCCTTTATGCAGTGATGAATCTCTCAGAATACTCGTTGACCATAAGAAGGATCATCTGGTGAGGGAGTCTCACTTCACTATTTAGACTGTTTTGAGTGAAGATGAAGGCAAGGAAGCAATCTAACTCATGAAGCATTCTGCTGATGAGGACATAGTCAAGATGAAAATTAAAATGATGCTTGCCTATTGCAGTAACTTGATTGTTTACTCCTTGCAATCAAGCAATATATTGACTGTCTTTCCACGCTTCAAAGGCATGAAAGGCTTGGTAAAGTGTTTCTAATAATAGTATTATTTTTAACAACAAATTTTAAAAAATACTTTGCAAGTGGTTCAGTGTTTGAATTGTTTTTTACCCTATAATGATTTGACTAGTACTCAGAAAAATAGTGGCTGCCAGTGGTTTCTGGGAAATTAAATCTCCTTATTTATTTTCACACCCCTATTAGATTGAACAAGAATTTGTTCTGATGATTGGAGGAGGAGTTTTAGGTAAGTTACTGAAGAAGTTGTCAACCACATTCAATAAAAAGGTGATTCATCAGTGTAAAAAGGTTCCACCCGCCAGTGGCCTGGAGATAATCCTGCTAGCAGCTGAAACTCCTGACACTGAAAATGAAGAGGGCATTTATTTTGAGAGGATTTATGACATTAACAAGTTTTTTCTGTAATTGTTAATGTTATCATTAGTATTTTAAGGACATTTAAAGGTTGCCCATAAAGATTTTGCCCCTGTAAGTTTTCACGTTCTGAATATTTTTTTTTTTACTTCCTGTTTCTATTACTTATCAAAATGCAATTTTTTCTAATGCAACTAAGCAAGTTGGGACAGTGACCTATTTATTTTACTGTTTGTGCATCCGATTCCTCTTTCTGCCCAAGGACACAAGAGGAAAGGGAAGGTGCCTGCATCTCGGCAGAGATACATCTTTTGTCTTGCAGAAGGTTTTTTACCAGTTTTTATTTATACATTAACATAGAAATGCATATTTATGTATGTATGAAATGTATAAAATTATCTTGTATGTTTGTTTTTCTCAGTGTGGAACCAAGAGCATCAGTGGCATCTTCAAGACATCACTGGTAGCACTCAGCCCTATCTCCTGCCTGTGGAAGTTCAGAAGAATGCAGTTCATCAGTACTCCATCATTCTGGATCTGGATGTCATTCCATTCAAGTCAGCCTCTTTTTTGATGAACTGTTTAAGGTGCACTACTGCATGTGTTTGGCACCTGTTACAACACTATGTTACACAACATGTGCACTTCCATGCAGAATATTTATGAGAGTCCTTGTTTTGCTGAAGATAGAGCAAAATTGCTTCACAAGGTTCTTAAATTTTTCTGCCATCACGAAGTGTTTTCTTTGTCAGGCTGCATTGATTGCTTCATATTTGCTTGTTATGCACTTCAGATTAGTTCACGGTTATTTGCCTGGAAAGAATCTTTGCCCTGAATGTGCTCAGGCATGATGTGGTTCCATGTTTGGTACTTTTTTTGGGTTTTCAAAAACATCTAAACACAAAACACTTCAGAGCAAAGTGAACAAACTTTTGACACTATTGTTAACTTGGATCCTTCAGTTTGCCTAATTAAGTCAGTCTGCTATAAATGGATTTGATTCATCAATGGAGGAAGTGTTTAAGATTCATAGTCAGGCTAAAGGTACAGTTCTGTGCGCTCTGCCTACACAGGCCACATCTACTAAAAGTAAAACTGAAAAGTCATTATAAAATTTGTAAAATCTATTTACTTTGTTAAATTCAGAAGCTAAATGAAAGTGATTCTTTACAGACAGTAGGGTTACTGTTGAACAAATAGAAAAGGTGCTTTGGCACAAGATTTGATGGCAGAAGAAATAGAACCACTGGATCATTTCATCAAGTTATTGTAACTGACAAATGTGCATATGTATTCAAATTGCCAATTTGTTAAAGCCCAGGCACACTGCAAAAGATGGCATTTATGCAGACTTAAGTGATGGGGAGGAATGTGCCAGCAATCAGAAGGTTGCCAGTTCAAATCCCATATAACACTACAAATGACTCTACTCCACTGGGCCCCAGAGCAAGGCCCTTAACCTGCAATTTCTTTCTTCCTGGGTATGACGTTAATCAGCAACCTGCCCTTCAAGCAGGTCCTCCAACTTGTAAGGAAAACTTGGTGGTTGGTGGCAGGATTGGCACTCCAGCCACTGTAAAAAAAACTCACACTGTTCCAGTGTGGTGCTGAGGGGTCACCCGCTGCACTCGGGTCCAAATCCAGGTGGTTCATTGTGTGGTGGGTGCGGGAATGTGCTATCAGCACATGCTCCCAAGCTCTCTCCCTCAGTAATGTACCATATTTTAAAAGTAATCCCTTATTTTCAACTGAAAAAAACTAACAAATTCAACTATATTATGATGATTTTGAAATTACTAATTCTATAGGTTCCAAAAGGCGTATACACATATTGAGTGCAATCTGCAATTTATCCCCAGTCTTTAACTTTCGTTTACGTGCCTTCTTCCATGAACAGGTCATATTAAGCATTATCATTTTAATTTTGTAATTGAGCCTCTTGTTAACATAAAAGTGCTTGAGTGTAAAGGGGTAAGGAATCTAGGTTCTGGATATTGTATTTGGGGTACTATTGTTCAAGACATTAGGGGTAATCTTGGTTTACACCATTTTTTTAGGGTTTCTGGAGCCAGTTGGGATTCAATATTGTTGGACATAGAGGGCATTTTCCATTCTTCTAGGCTTTTTAATGGCATACCAAGCCTGATAATACAGCAGATTTAACAAGAATGTAGACATCCAGCTACACCAAACCCCCAATCTCAGCCTGTACTTCATCTGATAACAAAGGTGTAAATTAGAGGTAAAGTGACATCTTTGCAGAGGCAAAATAGCCACTCAAGTCCAAGCAAAGAGTTATAATTCAATCAATAACTACTGTGATGAACAAAATAAAGCTCCTATGAGAAGGAACTGATTTTGTAATTGAAAGGGACTTTAATCCAATCAAGTGAGGTTAAATATTCATTTAAAAATTAGATGCACTCCTCACATGGGGAACTCCCTTGGGTACCCTCTCCAAAATGAGTTCTTGCGCTCTCTGGAACCTAAAAGCTGAGGAGCTGCTTTCTCTTTTGGAAGCTGAAAACTGATAATCTCTTCTCTTTGTGAACAGGAAAGCTGGGATCGACTCTGCCAAGTCAAGCCCTGAGCCCAGTATAAGAAAACAGAGAAGTGGCATCTGAACTCTTGTGCCAGGAAGAGCATTGCTTTCCCCTATGAAGCTGCAAAGAAAGCAAAGAACTAGCACTAAAAAGCACTCCAATCCAATGCAAAAAAAACTAACTCAACTTCAGCCTGGAACAACATCAACAAACAACTCCACAAAACACTGGACATCATCTGTAAAGACTTTGCATTGTAAAACTGTTTCTGTGTCAAGATAAATTAGAACACCAAACAGCAAGTAAAACGGCAGTCTTTTCTATGTTATAGGTTTGGTTGTCTTGTCTGTTTTGCAAACTTCCTTATATGTCAATATATATGTAGTTATCATATTTCTGTTTCTTAAAAAGACGGTGCTTCAGTTACCTTGATATAAGTTTAATGGTGGGGGCTGCTGCCAACAACATAAGAAAGATAATGAAAATAAAGTAGAAGCTTTTCCATTTTGTTTAATTAATTATCAGCAAGGTAAAACTGATATACATCTCTTCCTTTCTTCCTACAGTATTGCAGCCATTTCTTCTTGGGAAAGACAGTTTTCAGTCTGTGTTCTGTGAAGATTTCCCTAATGAACTAAGAACAACTGAAATGCATACTCAATCACTGTAAAACTATACAAACCGATTCTACACTACCTCATGTTTATAGTGTCCATTTTCTTTGTTTTTTAAATGCACTTCATTATTTCAACACAGCCAAAACTTTTTGTGTCGATATAATGCGTCACATTCTAGAAGGAGTTGCTCAACTGAAGTTCTGTAGTACATTCAGCATAATTTTCTGAGCGCTTATGATCTTGCTGGTCGAATACCAGATTTGTTCATGTATATGTTGTCACACACATGCACATGGGAGGCAGTCTAAGGGCTTAACTGGGAGTAAGGTGCAGAGCCAGGGGTTGATGAACAGTACACTAATGCCTTTTCTCCCTTTTCCACAGACCACCAAAAGAAAAACCCAGCTAAGACTCTGCCCACTTCTGCTTCTATATCATGCCCTCCTGCAGACATCATTTCTGCCTGAGATCCCACCCCTTTCTGTCCTTCACCTATAAAAACCTAAGCCTTCACTCTATTAGTCAGTCCATGTTTGAATCAGTCCTTTGTGATCACTCAGTTTGAAGTTTGATATTTGGCTGGTACTACATTATACAGGGTGGACTACCCAAATCTTTATCTTTGTCTCTTTGCTTTTTCACAATGTATTTTTGCTTGACTGTTTTTGTGTCCATAAATGTTTTAAATGTGACCTCATTGTTCTGGAATTTTCTATTTTGTAATTTTAAACACTGGTTTTGAAAACTCTTTAGGGAAGAGTAATTTAAAGTGTCATATTAGATAGATAGATAGATAGATAGATAGACAGATAGATAGATAGATAGATAGATAGAGTGCATCCGGAAAGTATTCACAGCGCATCACTTTTTCCACATTTTGTTATTTTACAGCCTTATTCCAAAATGGATTAAATTCATTTTTTTCCTCAGAATTCTACACACAACACCCCATAATAACAAAGTGAAAAAAGTTTACTTGAGATTTTTGCAAATTTATTAAAAATAAAAAAAATGAGAAAGCACATGTATATAAGTATTCAAAGCCTGTGCCGTGAAGCTCGAAATTGAGCTCAGGTGCATCCTGTTTCCCCTGATCATCCTTGAGATGTTTCTGCAGCTTAATTGGAGTCCACCTGTGGTAAATTCAGTTGATTGGACATAATTTGGAAAGGCACACACCTGTCTATATAAGGTCCCACAGTTGACAGTTCATGTCAGTGCACAAACCAAGCATGAAGTCAATGGAATTGTCTGTAGACCTCCAAGACATGATTGTCTTGAGGCACAAATCTGGGGAAGGTTACAGAAAGATTTCTGCTGCTTTGAAGGTCCCAATGAGCACAGTGGGCTCCATCATCCGTAAGTAGAAGAAGTTCGAAACCACCAGGACTCTTCCTAGAGCTGGCTGGCCATCTAAACTGAGCGATTGTGAGAGAAGGGCCTTAGTTAGGGAGGTGACCAAGAACCCGATGGTCACTCTGTCAGAGCTCCAGAGGTCCTCTGTGGAGAGAGGAGAACCTTCCAGGACAACCATCTCTGCAGCAATCCACCAATCAGGCCTGTATGGTAGAGTGGCCAGATGGAAGCCACTCCTTAGTAAAAGGCACATGGCAGCCCACCTGGAGTTTGCCAAAAGGCACCTGAAGGACTCTCAGACCATGAGAAAGAAAATTCTCTGGTCTAATGAGACAAAGATTGAACTCTTTGGTGTGAATGCCAGGCGTCACGTTTGGAGGAAACTTGGCACCATCCCTACAGTGAAGCACGATGGTGGCAGCATCATGCTGTGGGGATGTTTTTCAGCTGCAGGAACTGGGAGACTAGTCAGGATAAAGGGAAAGATGACTGCAGCATTGTACAGAGACATCATGGATGAAAACCTGCTCCAGAGCACTCTTGACCTCAGACTAGGGCGACGGTTCATCTTTCAGCAGGACAACGACTCTAAGCACACAGCCAAGATATCAAAGGAGTGGCTTCAGGACAACTCTGTGAATGTCCTTGAGTGGCCCAGCCAGAGCCCAGACTTGAATCCGATTGAACATCTCTGGAGAGATCTTAAAATGGCTGTGCACCGACGCTTCCCATCCAACCTGATGGAGCTTCAGAGGTGCTGCAAAGAGGAATGGGCGAAACTGGCCAAGGATAGGTGTGCCAAACTTGTGGCATCATATTTAACAAGACTTGAGGCTGTAATTGCTGCCAAAGGTGCATCGACAAAGTATTGAGCAAAGGCTGTGAATACTTACAGTATGAACATGTGATTTCTCAGTTTTTTATTTTTAATAAATTTGCAAAAACCTCAAGTAAACTTTTTTCATGTTGTCATTATGGGGTGTTGTGTGTAGAATTCTGAGGGAAAAAATGAATTTAATCCATTTTGGAATAAAGCTGTAACATAACAAAAGGTGGAAAAAGTGATGTGCGCTGAATACTTTCTGAATGCACTGTAGATAGATAGATAGATAGATAGATAGATAGATAGATACTTTATTAATCCCAAGGGGAAATTCACATACTCCAGCAGCAGCATACTGATAAAGAACAATATTAAATTAAAGAGTGATAACAATGCAGGTATACAGACAGACAATAACTTTGTATCATTTTAACGTTTACCCAAAAGGGTGGAACTGAACAGTCGCATAGTGTGGGGGAGGGACGATTGTCTCAGTCTGTCAGTGGAGCAGGACAGTGACAGCAGTCTGTCGCTGAAGCTGCTCCTCTGTCTGGAGATGATACTGTTCAGTGGATGCAGTGGATTCTCCATTATTGACAGGAGCCTGCTCAGTGCCCGTCACTCTGCCACGGATGTCAAACTGTCCAGCTCCGTGCCTACAATGGAGCCTGCCTTCCTCACCAGTTTGTCCAGGCGTGAGACATCCCTCTTCTTTATGCTGCTTCCCCAGCACACCACTGCGTAGAAAAGGGCGCTCGCCACAACCATCTGATAGAACATCAGCAGCATCTTATTGCAGATGTTGAAGGATGCCAGCCTTCTAAGGAAGTATAGTCGGCTCTGTCCTTTCTTACACAGAGCATCAGTATTGGCAGTCCAGTCCAATTTATCATCCAGCTGCACTCCCAGGTATTTATAGGTTTGCACCCTCTGCACACAGTCACCTCTGATGATCACGGGTCCATGAGGGGCCTGGGCCTCCTAAAATCCACCACCAGCTCCTTGGTTTTGCTGGTGTTCAGGTGTAGGTGGTTTGAATCGCACCATTTAACAAAGTCCTTGATGAGGTTCCTATACTCCTCTTCCTGCCCATTCCTGATGCAGCCCATGATAGCAGTGTCGTCAGCAAACTTTTGCATGTGGCAGGACTCCGAGTTGTATTGGATGTCTGATGTATATAGGTTGAACAGGACCGGAGAAAGTACAGTCCCCTGCGGCGCTCCTGTATTGCTGACCACAATGTCAGACCTGCAGTTCCCAAGATGCACATACTGAGGTCTGTGTGTAAGATAGTCCATGATCCATGCAACCAGGTATGAGTCTACTCCCATCTCTGTCAGCTTGTCCCTAAGGAGCATAGGTTGAATGGTGCTGAAGGTGCTAGAGAAGTCTAGAAACATAATTCTTACACTCCTAATTAACACTCCTAAGTTTGTTTTGATGGGAGATCAGTTTGTTTCAAACATACTGTAAACACTATGTAATAATAATAATAATAATACATTTTATTTATATAGCGGCTTTCCCATGCTCAAGGCACTTACAGAATATAAGAAAGAACAGCAGGGTATACAGTATATAGAGTTGTACCTACCAGATAAATAAATAAAGAAGATTACGACAGTGAATTCAGAGAAAAAGCCTAACAGATAACATAATTGATGGTCTAGCACACACACATACAGGTTACATGAGCATCTTGACAGAGAGGTAAACTGAGAGAAGGGTAATAAAGTCAAGTAGAGCTATAAGCCTTCCTGAACAGATGAGTTTTGAGTTGTTTTTTAAAAGAATTCATGGAGTCAGCTGACCTGATTAATTTCGGTAGGTCATTCCAGAGTCTGGGCGCTATACAGCTGAAGGCCCTGTCAGCCATGGAATGTAGATTAGTGTGGGGCACAACAAGATTGCCAGAATCAGAGGACCTTAGTGGGCGGGCAGGCACATAGTGATGGTCACTGATGTAGTTTGGCACAAGGTTATTTAAGGCTTTGTAGGTTATTAGTAGGATTTTATATTCAATTCTGTAAGACACAGGGAGCCAGTGAAGACGGAGCAGGATGGGTGTGATGTGCTCGCTGCTGCTGGTTCGAGTAAGGACTCTTGCAGCTGAGTTTTGAATAAGCTGGAGC
This sequence comes from Erpetoichthys calabaricus, assembly GCF_900747795.2. Taxonomy (NCBI): domain Eukaryota; kingdom Metazoa; phylum Chordata; class Cladistia; order Polypteriformes; family Polypteridae; genus Erpetoichthys; species Erpetoichthys calabaricus. The sequence continues at coordinate 124,270,268 of NC_041402.2, read as the reverse complement.
TGTGATATAAGATTAGAAGGGGCACCTGCCAGTAGGGAATTACAATAATAGATGCGGGAAGTGATAAAAGCATGGACAAGTTTCACAGCATTAGAGAAGGAGAGGAAGGAGTGAACACGGGATATGTTACGGAGGTGAAAGTAAGAAAGTTTCTTAATGTGACTTATGTGGGTGGAATAAGAGAGGGAGAAATCAAAAATGACACCAAGATTCTTTGCAGTAGAGGCAGGTCTGATGAGATCACCACCAAGATGGACTGGGAAGGAGTTCATTTTATTAAGTTGCATTTTAGTCCCACTTTGCAGGAGTTCAGTTTTGTTGCAATTTAATTTTAAAGAGTTCTGCTCCATCCAGGTTTTAATTTCACTAAGGCAGGTTGTGAACTGAGAAAGCTCTGATGAAGTTCCACTTTTAACATTGAAGTAGAGTTGAGTATCATCTGCATAAAAATGATAACCCAGTCCATAGCTACTGTGGGAGCCCTGTCTGGGACACCCAGGAAGACAGGAGGAGGGCTCATTCCTCCTCCAGACCGCGAGGGGGGGTCCGCCCTGGTTGTATTGGGGGCCATGGGTACAGGGCTTCGAAGCCCAACCATGTAGGGGCCTGTGGTCACCGCCAGGGGGCGTCCCCCTGCCTGAAGGACCCTGGACCCCAGTACTTCCGCCACACCAGGCGTGTCCGCGGGATTGCCGGTGCACACCTGGAACACATCCGGGTACGGATAAAAGGGGCCGCTTCCCTTCATTCGAGGCTGGAGTCAGGTGGAAGCAGGGCAAGGTGCTAGAAAGAGAGAAGGAGGCAGTCCGAAAGAGGCAGAGTGGTTGGCCTGGACTTTGGGGAAGATTGGGGTTTGTGACACTTATGGACATTTGTAAATAGTAGGTATTGTAAATAAACGTGTGTTGGGTGACATGAGCATGTCTGCCTGTCTGTGTCCGAGCCAGTCTCCACACTACGTATAATATGGCCAAGGGGAAGCATGTAAATACAGAAGAGAAGAGGGCCAAGGACAAAGCCCTGAGGAACTCCTTGTGTGACTGACGCTGAGCTGGATCTGCTGTTGCCAAGACTAACAAACTCTTGCCTATCAGTCAGATAGGACTTGAACCACTGGAGGGCAGTGCCAGAGATACCCAGCATGTTCTCCATTCTGGACAGTAGAATGTCATGTCTGACAGTGTCAAATGCTGCACTGAGGTCTAACAATATGTTGGTTAATATGTTGGTTTGTCCAGACTCTGCTTCAATAAGCAAATCATTGGTTACCCGTAGCAGAGCAGTTTCACAGCTGTGCCGCGCCCTGAAACCAGACTGAAAGGGTTCCATCAAGTTATTAGAGGTTAAGTAATTGGTGAGTTGGGAAGCCCCTCCTTTAACCACCACCTTATCGTGGTGGAGGTTTTTGCGTGTCCCAATGATCCTAGGAGCTCTGTTGTCCGGGGCTTTATGCCCCTGGTAGGGCCACCCAAGGCAAACTGGTCCTAGGTGAGGGATGAGACAAAGAGCGGTCCAAACCTTCTATGATGAATGAAAACTTTGGCTGGCGTTTTCCCTTGCAAGGACACGGGTCACCGGGACCCCCCTCTGGAGCCAGGCCTGGAGGTGGGGCTCGATGGCGAGTGCCTGGTGGCCAGGCCTGTGCCCATGGGGCTCGGCCGGGCACAGCCCGAAGAGGCAACGTGGGTCCCCCTTCCCATGGGCTCACCACCTATGAGAGGGGCCAAGGAGGTCGGGTGCAGTGTGAGTTGGGTGGTAGCCGAAGGCGGGGACCTTGGCGGTCCGATCCTTGGCTACAGAATGTGGCTCTTGGGATGTGGAATGTCACCTCTCTGAAGGGGAAGGAGCCTGAGCTAGTGCGCGAGGTTGAGAGGTTCCGGCTAGATATAGTCGGACTCACCTCGATGCACAGCTTGGACTCTGGAACCAATCTCCTTGAGAGGGGCTGGATTCTCTACCACTCTGGAGTTGCCCCCGGTGAGAGGCGCCGAGCGGGTGTGGGTATACTTATTGCCCCCGACTTGGAGCCTGTTCATTGGGGTTTACCACGGTAGACGAGAGGGTAGCCTCCCTCCGCCTTCGGGTGGGGGGACGGGTCCTAACAGTTGTTTATGCGTATGCACCGAACAGCAGTTCGGAGTACCCACCCTTTTTGGAGTCCCTGGAGGGGGTGCTAGAGGGCATACCTTCTGGGGACTCCCTCGTTCTGCTGGGAGACTTCAATGCTCACGTGGGCAATGACAGTGAGACCTGGAAGGACGTGATTGGGAGGAATGGCCCCCCCAATCTGAATCCGAGCGGTGTTTTGTTATTGGACTTCTGTGCTCATCATGGATTGTTCATAACGAACACCATGTTCAAGCATAGGGGTGTTCATATGTGCACTTGGCACCAGGACACCCTAGGCCTCAGTTCGATGATCGACTTTGTGGTCGTGTCATCGGACTTGCGGCCACATGTCTTGGACACTTGGGTCAAGAGAGGGGCGGAGCTGTCAACTGATCACCACCTGGTGGTGAGTTGACTTCGATGGTGGGGGAGGATGCCGGTCAGGCCTGGTAGGCCCAAACGTCTTGTGAGGGTCTGCTGGGAACGTCTGGCAGAGCCCCCTGTCAGAAGTAGCTTCAACTCCCACCTCCAGCAGAACTTCGACCACGTCCCGAGGGAGGTGGGCGATATTGAGTCCGAATGGGCCATGTTCCGTGCCTCTATTGTTGAGGCAGCTGACCGGAGCTGTGGCCGTAAGGTGGTCGGTGCCTGTCGTGGCGGCAATCCCCAAACCCATTGGTGAATACCGGCGGTGAGGGATGCCGTCAAGCTGAAGAAGGAGTCCTACAGGACCCTTTTGTCCTGTGGGACTCTGGAGGCAGCTGATAGGTACCGGCAGGCCAAGTGGAATGCGGCTTTGGTGGTTGCTGAGGCAAAAACTCAGGTATGGGAGGAGTTTGGGGAGGCCATGGAGAATGACTTTCGGATGGCTTCAAGAAGATTCTGGTCCACTGTCTGGCGTCTCAGTGCAGTGTCAACACTGTATATGGTGGTGATGGTGCTCTCCTGACCTCGACTCGGGACGTTGTGGGTCGGTGGGGGGAGTACTTCGAAGACCTCCTCAATCCCACTAACATGCCTTCCAATGAGGAAGCAGAGCCTGGGGACTCAGAGGTGGGCTCCCCCATCTCTGGGACTGAGGTCACTGAGGTAGTCAAAAAACTCCTTGGTGGCAGGGCCCCGGGGGTGGATGAGATATGCCCGGAGTTCCTCAAGGCTCTGGATGTTGTAGGACTGTCTTGGTTGACACGCCTCTGCAACATCGCATGGACATCAGGGACAGTGCCTCTGGATTGGCAGACCGGGGTGGTGGTCCCCCTATTTAAGAAAGGGGACCAGAGAGTGTGTTCCAACTACAGAGGGATCACACTCCTCAGCCTCCCTGGAAAAGTCTATTCGGGGTTCCTGGAGAGGAGTGTCCGTCGGATAGTCGAACCTCGGATTCCGGAGGAACAGTGTGGTTTTCGTCCTGGTCGTGGAACAGTGGACCAGCTCTACACCCTTAGCAGGGTCCTGGAGGGTGCATGGGAGTTTGCCCAACCAGTCTACATGTGTTTTGTGGACTTGGAAAAGGCATTCGATCGTGTCCCTCAGGGAATCCTGTGGTTGGTACTCCGAGAGTATGGGGTACCGGACCCCCTGATAAGGGCTGTTCGGTCCCTGTACGATCGGTGCCAGAGCTTGGTCCGCATTGCTGGCAGTAAGTTGAACCCGTTTCCAGTGAGAGTTGGACGCCGCCAGGGCTGCCCTTTGTCACCGATTCTGTTCATAACTTTTATGGACAGAATTTATAGGCGCAGCCAGTGCATTGAGGTGGTCCGGTTTGGTGGACTCAGGATTGGGTCACTGCTTTTTGGAGATGATGTTATCCTGTTTGCTTCATCAGGCCATGATCTTCAGCTCTCTCTGGATCGGTTCACAGCCGAGTGTGAATCGGCTGGGATGGGAATCAGCACCTCCAAATCCGAGACCATGGTCCTCAGCCGGAAAAGGATGGAGTGCCCTCTCAGGGTTGGTAGCGAGATCCTGCCCCAAGTGGAGGAGTTCAAGTATCTCGGGGTCTTGTTCACGAATGAGGGAAGAATGGAGCGTGAGATCGACAGGCGGATCGGTGCAGCATCCGCAGTAATGCGGGCTCTGCATCGGTCTGTCGTAGTGAAAAAGGAGCTGAGCCGCAAAGCGAAGCTCTCAATTTACCAGTCGATCTATGTTCCTACCCTCACCTATGGTCATGAGCTATGAGTAGTGACCGAAAGAACGAGATCGCGAATACAAGCAGCTGAAATGAGTTTCCTCCGCAGGGTGTCTGGGCTTTCCCTTAAAGATAGGGTGAGAAGCTCAGTCATCCGGGAGAGGCTCAGAGTAGAGCCGCTGCTCCTCCGCATCGAGAGGAGTCAGATGAGGTGGCTCGGGCATCTGATCAGGATGTCTCCTGGATGCCTCCCTGGTGAGGTGTTCCGGGCACGTCTAACCGGGAGGAGGCCCTGGGGAAGACCCAGGACACGCTGGAGGGACTATGTCTCTCGGCTGGCCTGGGAACGCCTTGGGATTCTCCCGGAAGAGCTAGAAGAAGTGGCCAGGGAGAGGGAAGTCAGGGCATCTCTGCTCAAGCTGCTGCTCCCGCGACCCGACCTCGGATAAGCGGAAGAGGGAGGATGGATGGATGGATGGATGGAGTTGGGAAGCTACAACACGCTCAAGAACTTTTGACAGGAACGGTAAGTGGGAAATAGGCCGGAAATTGTTAAGATTGTCAGCATCAGGACGAGACTTTTTTAACATTGGGGTTACAGAAGCAATTTTAAAAGTGAGCGGTACAAACCCAGTGTCAAGGGATGTTGTAACAGTCGGGATTATGGCATGAAAAAAGCACAAGCTTGCCCTCTCTGAATGTCTGAGTGTAGTGTCATTGTCTGTAGGACTTTACTCTGTACAAGTTGCTTCTTCACTGCAGCAAAGCAAATTACTTGAATCACAGGGTGAAATATTAACACTTATTATATAAATTGTTTGACCTACAGAATTGACTTGTAATAACACAAAATGAGTGTCTAATAGTTAGTGTCTAACTGAGTGTTAGACCTTTACTCTGTGTGAGATAATTTTTCACTATGAAAGTGAAAATCACCAGCTCTACTTTAATGGAATATCAACACGAATCAGAGTTAATTTTCCCTTAGTTGTAATCTATGTTAACACTATTCAGTGTTGAGCGGTGTTCATTTTTTACTCAAAAAAGAGTTTATTGTACTCTGACAAGAGTCAAATTATACAACCTTGTCCTTTGGCTTGTGGAACAGACAGTGTGCAGTTAACAAAGCAGGCTTTGTCACACAAAGTGAACTCACTAACTGAGATTATGGCAAAACCAACAGCATTTTTTACTAGCTTCAACTTCTCTCATATCTGTTATTATACTGTAAGGGATGGAAGAACAGTTATACTCTTCTCCAAGAACTGGAGATACACACCCCTGGTATTCTATGCAACAATACTACCTTCAAATACAATGCAATCACTGTCTCCTATCCAATTACATAAACATTGTTGACCTTTATTGCCCTCTAGATGTGTTAAGGAAATTGATTGACAAGCTGGACATATTACAGTCTTCAATCCCAAATGATGACAGGAAACTTCTAATCCTCTAGGGCCTGAACATCCACCTGGACAGTCCTCCAGCTGCAGACTTCCTTTCTCTCCTTTCCTCTTTCAACCTGGTACAATGCCATACCCCATCAATTCACAAAGCTGGTAAACTGGTGGTCCTTGTTTTCTAAAAGAACTGCACCCAACCAAACACAACTGTCAATTTTCTTCACACTTCTAGCCACTTATTTATTCAGTTCTCTCTGCTTTTTCCACTCTTGTCCCACTGCCATTCCTCCCAAGTGTGTCTTTCTGCTGTCACCGCTGCTCCTTCTCTCCCACCCATTTCTCTTCTCTAGTCTCCTCTCCTCCCTCCCCTCCTGATCACTTCACCACCTATTCATTGACCTCTTGCATTTGGTTGTTACTGTGGTTGTGATATAGAGAAGGGAGATTTAATTAGATGTTTACTTCTTTTCAAAATTCCTTCCATAATCTAGAAACAATTTTTGGATTGCAATGCAAAAGAATGCTTTAATAAAAATGAAAATTTCCTCAGAGTCACATAATCTTCTTTAGAGAACCTAGCTAGCTATGCTTATCAAAATTTGTGTAAATCCTGGAAGGTGGGAGATCAGTGATATTTCTTTCCAGTGGGTATGAGGGGGTAAATGTTGTAAAAGACCTTAAGGCTGTTCAGAGAGATAGTATGATTATAACAATTGTATGCCTGAAAATACTCATTAATGTCTTTTCTCGGAGATTGCCACCATCATAAAAGTCTCTAGCTTGAAAATCTGACAGTATAAAAGTGAGACCTGGAGGAATATCAGAAGAAAGCGAAAGATCTGTAATAGCCTCTGAGATTTCTTGTAAAATAGCTTCCCTATTTTCAATGTTGGTAATATTTTTAATATTCTCTGGTACAGGTATGGATATTTTTCAGCAAAAAATTCTGAAAGAGCACCAGCTTTATCACTTTTATACCCTAAAAGGTAAGAAATAATAAAATTAAACCAGATAAAGAAACGTGAACAAAAAGATTGTCTGGCATTTGGTCCTTTAGCATATTTCAATTAAAGATGATTTTTATGGACAGTGAATAACAAGGACGAGAGTCTCAGTCTCTTCAAGCTATTGTTTCTGTTTATCAAGTGCCAATTTAATAACTTGTATCTCCCTATCACCAATATTATAATTCCTTTCTGGATGAGAAAAAATCCATGAGAAGAGTGTAAAAAGACATAATTTATTAGTGTACAGGAGATACTTTAATCTAATCTGGTAATAAGTCTTTTTTATCAAGCTGAACAGAAGAGCAGTGCATGCTGGGGAAGCTAGAAATCAAAGCAGGGATGTAGAGGTTTCTGTTATACTTTTTGCTTACCTAACTTTGAATCTCAGAGAATTAAACTTCAGCATTCTGATAATAATGTCTGAAGTATTTTCCTGTGCTGTGAAAAACTGCAAAAAAATTAATGCCAATATGCTGTGTGCTTGCTCATTTTTCTGGGAATGCATTCTGTTGTATAAGAAGATCCCCTGCTTCTTTTACTACTGTTAATAAGTGTCAAAAAGTTCTAAATTTCTTTCTTGCTATGTCTTTATTTTTCTTGAGACCACATAATTGGGAATGGAATGGTCATCAGAATCCTATTACTCCTACTTGGATTGAATGAAGAGTTAAATAATCCAGGTTGTATGATTTGTTATATCACAGTATATTTGCTGTTAATGGTTTTGATGCAAGATATAGTATACAGTTTTCAAATAAAACCTTAAAAATCAGTGCCTTTGTTTGATTATTACTAGCAAGCCAACAGCTAGATTGTCCATTCCTTGTCTTGCTTCAGTTCCTTAAGGGCATAAGATAGTGCTTTTGTAAAGTCCTCCATTGGTTGTAAAACTGGATTATGGTAAAGGTTTGGAGGTAAAGACGATCCCAGTCAGCAAATGGCCTATCATAGCGGTCCTTAGGGTTGAATACATGGGGTATAATACAGGCAGTGATGCAGGTAAGAGGTTAGGGGTAGCAGATTCCTAGCTGGTTTTGACCTTTCTTCCTATCCCCCATTAAGAAAAGAGCCTAAGAGTTCTTACCTTTCATGATAGGTGCTATGATAACATGATAAAACAGATCTTTTACCTCTGCAAAAAGTACAGCTCCTACACCAACGTTAGAAGCATCCACCTCTAATTCAAAGGGATGATTAATGAATGGGTGTTTCAAAATAGGAGCTGAAGTGAAACGACTCTTCTCCCTACCAAAGGTAGTCAGCTTCAGCCATGCAGATATATTCTATGGCAAGATTTACAGAATATATATGATTGTTGCTAGGAACAATAATCCAACTACAATTAGTTATAAACCTACTGTAGAAGTTGGTAAACCTGACAAAATATTATACTTCAACATCACTAGAATGTCTGCTTTCCAAAAATTGCCAAAATTTTAACTGGATCTATACTTAAGCTAGTCTGTGTAATTTTAAATTTCAAATAAATGTTCACAAATTCAAAAACATATTATTTTGTCTAATATGAGAAATGAGTATGAGTAACATTCATTTTCACATTGGGGGGAAATTAAGATATTAATGTACAACAGAACATATTGACCCAAAATATCTCTAAATATGTCATTAATGAAATACTGTTGTAGCACTGGCAAAACATATGGGTGGTATTTTCCGTACGTCGCTTAAATTATCCGAGATCAGATGCCTCATCTTGGATGACTTAATGCCAGTGAAACTCATCCGGGATAAGTCGGTTTTTCAAACGCAGCCGTGTAGTAGATTAGTCTAGCTGGATCTAATCATCCGAGATGAATGTGCGCGCCCACCCTGATTGAAAAGCCCATATATATTGAGTCTAGAAAACATGATCAGCAAGTCTTTGATAGGCTGTAACAAAATGACAAAAGAACGGACGCATTTTTTTTTCACACAAGCGGAGCAAGACCTTTTATTCGAAGGACACGAAGAATTTCAAGATTTAATATGCACAAGGGGTAACACTGAAAAAGCAGCCCAAACCAGAAAAGATGGCTGGCAAAAAGTGGCCGACAAATTAAACGCGTGTGCATTGTACTTACTGAAAGCAGCGTTTCATTTCCTATGTGTCAGATTAATTATTATTTAATATGTCATAATTCCAGATCAAATGTGAGCACAAGGAGAACACGGGAACAAGTTAAAGTGAAGTACAAGAATATACTTCAAACTGGTAAATATTGGTATATAACTATTTAAAGAATTGTTGACATAAAGAATCATATATAATGTAAAGAACATTAATTTTAAAACTAATAAGAAGGCAGACAAGCAAAAAACAGATGGAGGTCCACATGGTCCAGACCTAACCCCTGCAGAAGAGTTGGCTCTCCAGCAAAATGCCCATCGCCCTGTTTCTGAGGGCATTCCAGGGGGAAGCTCCTCCTCAGAACCAGTGGAAGGATGCAGTGGTCACTTCATTTCAGGTAAAGAATGGTCATTGCATATATTTGTCCTCAATGTGTGCCATAGGTAGGTTCCATATAGCCCTCTTTTTTTTGGGTCAGTTGCAGGGAATGTCATATCCCTAGAACCTGTGTCTGACCAACGAGATATTGACAAAGGTCAAATATTTGATGAAGACACTGTGTCTGATTATTCATCAGAAGGAGAGATACATTTTCCAAATAATGTTTGATCAGACATCTGCTGTGATCAGACCCATGTGCCCCAATCACATTTGGAAACCCTGGGTAATGAGAATGTTAGGCCAATTGTGAGATTCTTTATGGAACTGTGGGTGTTTTTACCTGTGTATTACCTACCTGCAATGGCATGAAATGCATCTTTTGTCTGCACACGCAGGTGTCCAGGAAACACTATGAAAACCCGAAGGAAATATTTCAGAGCCAAACAGACTTTACGAATTGCCTGGCAAACTACACTTTTAGATAGATTTTCCGCATCGCCTACAGTATATAAAAAAAGTGCCGCTTGCAAAAAACCTCAAAGCAATGCATACTGTCTGTGTGGTTGTGAGAGCCCGACTTCACAAGTATGACTTCAAATATAAGGTCCTAATAAATTTTTGAGGTACAATATTCCCCCTCGGCTAAAGCGGTATCTTTCGAAAAGAATTTCCTCTGGGAGCAATAAAGGATCTTGCCGATCGCGCAAAACCCTCTCTATATGAAATTCTTCTTATAATTTGCCTAACGATATCAATTGGTCGCTCATTCATGAACAGCGAAGTCATGACTAAATGAATTCCACGCACGGACACTGATTAAGTGTGTGAGTTAATCCTTGTTTACATCGAACAAACCTGCTCCGAGCAGGTTTGAGCATTAGGATGTGTTGCTATGACAACACTTCCAGCAAGAGTTTCGAAAAACCGACAGATCCAGGATCAGGCCAAATCGTCAACAATTACATCTGGCTAAACGAGTAATCCATGTATGAAAAATACACCCCTGGTCTCCCTGAGTACTCATAATGACCTGTGGCAGTGTTGTAAGCTGTCTTCCACTCATCAACTTCATGAATGTGAATGAGAGCGTAGGTGCTTCTAAGATTCAACTTCATGAAGGTCGAGGGGCCTGTTTTTTGATATAAAAATGATAGAATTATGGAAAGGGAATAATTACATTCTATGGTTATTTTATTTAGTTCCCAATAGTCTATGCTTTGCTTTAAGTAACTACCTTTACTTTGACAAAAAAACAAGCCCCTATAGGACTAAGGAAAAAGTCTAAAAAATCCAGTTGCCAAATTTCTGATATATTTTCATCCATTGATTTAGTTTAGAAAAGTCACAATATACAAGGATTTTCCATAATATGAACAAATATTCAGTGAAATGCTTTTGTGTTTTTCTAACCTAGGACAAGACTTTCTTATCTGAATGAATCTGGTAGCAGAGTCAAGTCTGACTATGCAATCCAAAGGCATTACTTAATAGTATTGATTTTATAAGTCTATTTAGCCAGACCACAAGCCAAACAAATTATTTCTTCAAAAATATTCCTGAACAAAGGTATAAGCACCTTTTCCTTCCTACAAAATCTTTTGACATTTTTGGAACCATTCAATCTCCAAAAACACCCTGATCCTATTTTTCTGTTAGGAACAAACAGTAAAGCTAATGAGATCAGAAAACAAAGCAATTTTAGGGCAAAGAAAGAATCAAAATAAAAAGTCTGAGCAGAATTTGGCTATCAAGCTAACCAAAATTTAATCCCTAATGAAAGAAACTCAAGAACATGCAGCAAAAGTCTATCTGAACAATCTCAAAATTAGGATAATCAGAGGCAGTTGTGACCACCTTTATATAAGCTTTCTGTGATGATGTCACACATCACAAGATTGAGGTCACTTGAACAAAACAATGACTGGTGATGCCACAACAACCATGGTTGCCAAAATAAAAAACTTACCTCACCAAAATGGTAACATAAACAGCTTTGTCACAACAATTAAAATATCCAAACTTAGCAAAACCAAAATATAAACTCAAAATATCATATGAAATTTTTATAAAATCTAATAATGTTAAGATTCGTAACACAAACCAAATGAGTGGGAGTTGTTCTTTTTCCCTGTGTATCCCCCATTTCATTGAAGTAATTCCGAGGCACTCTGGAGAAGATTATGTATTTGTGAAGGCCTGCTTTAGATATTTGTTTTGGTTTTTTTTTTTGCCTGTGTTGTTCCCCAGCATTGTTACTTTGTGTGTTCAACCTCGTCCTTACCTTGTGCTTGGCCATAAACTAACCAACAAATTACATCTTTTATGCTTACATAGCTGGCTAATCCCATTCATTGACAGATGAAGTGCAGGAGACCCAAACTTTTAAGAGTCTGTGGTAAAATGCCTCACTGGCATTACCAGTAATTAAATAAAATTAGTTTAGTGTCCTCTGCAGTGTTAAAACAGAGGCATTTGTTTGGGGGAAAAAAATGGTATAAAGAAATTAAACTTGCCTTTTTCTTTTTTTTCCCATATAGTGCAGAGAGACGTGTTCGCTGACCATATTAGCGCCTTTTGGGGAGTGTCGCGGTGGATCTCGTGTAGACCGGAGAGACGGCCCTGCCATTGACAGCTGGGATGGCATTGTCGGTCTTCCACTCCTGTGCGTCACTCCCGTGACCTCATAACTCTATAAGAGCAAAAGAAAGTGTGAAGTGCCTTAATATTAGTTTGCCACAGTTTAGAAGAGGGATCCCGTGTTTGCAGTTGTCTGAGCTGTAGCTCAGGGAAGAAGGAAAAAAATTTAAAGGTGCTTAAAAGTGCTTACTTTCACTTAAGGCAGAAGCGCAGTCTGCATCTCAAAGGCATGCACGCCACCCGCGTGCTGGCTGCTCATATTTTTATAGTAATTATGCGGGACAGGAGAAGCCACCTTTCGCAGACGCATTCACATCATCTCGTGCCAATGGAGGGATGACGTAGAGCAGTTTAATTGGTCGGCGCAATACAAAAAGGAATTACGGTCTCTAGAGGCTGGTTTTTCTGACTAGATCTTGCTAGAGAAAGGTACTTGGTAGAACAGCGATTTGAATTTACCAAGCACTACTGCTTGTGCCGTAATTATTGTAAATATTCTTTTTTTTCTTGTATATATAAATATCTCTGGATTAACTTTGGTCGAGGTATTTATTGGGTTGTGGTTGGGTTGTGGTTATTGGTGCACTGTTTATTTTTGTATATACACTTTTTTTTCTGTATTTTGAATATTTTTGGGTGAATCCTGTACTATACACTTCCTGACTTGGATCACTGTGGGGGAAGACAGCTTCACATTTTGCTTTTTGTGTATAGTAACACCTTGAGATACGTGTTTAATTCGTTCCGTGACCGAGCTCGTAAGTCAAAATGCTCTTATCTCAAATCAATTTTCCCTATTGAATGAATTGAAATGCCATTAATCCGTTCCGGACCCCCAAAAAACACTGCAATTTTTTTGTTACATGTTTTTAAATAAGAAAAATGCACTTATAAATAACGAATATTGTATAAAAACACAATACAATAGAATGTACTGCAATAAACTGGTTTTATTAAATACAGTGCAGTATAACGTGCAGCATTTACCTTGGAGATCAGACGAGTTGAAAATGCTGACGGAGGTGGTGGAGAAAGGCTGAACTGAATAACTGAATGTCATTCACTGATTTTTGCCCTTTTCGCCGCACCTTCCTCACTTTCATCTGCAGGGGTTTTCGAAAAAAACCTGTCCAATGAGGTCTGTTTCATCCTCCCTTTCAGAATGTTTCTAAAATGCATCATGCAAGTGTCATTAAATAGCGCCGTCGTGCACCCAGTTGAAACTTTTTCTGGGTGTTTCTTTTGAATAAAGTCTGAAAGTTTCTCCCACATTCCCAACATTTCCTTTATCTCACTTGTTGAGATAACTTCCTCCGCCTCCTCTGCGTCACTTATTTCCTGCAAAACCTCCGTGTGCTGCTGCGTCTGTAGCTCCTTTAGCTCCTCTGTTGTCAGTTCCTCAGTGTGCTCCTCGGTGAGCTCATTGATGGCACCTTCATCCATGTCCAGACTTGCTGGGGGATGTATCCTTCGGCCGTTATAATTCCTGCAAAAGTTTTGAGGTAATCCTCAGCTGCCTTCATATCCGCACTCGCTGCCTCACCATGTCTGACAACGGAGTGAATGACGGTCCTCTTTTTAAAATTCTCGAACCAGCCCCGACTGGCTTTAAACGGCTCGCCCGATGCCAAGTCTGTCGAAGTGCCTGGGGTCTGCTGCTGCAAATTGGCGTAAATCGCTCGTGCCTTCTCGCAGATTATAGCCTCCGTCATGGTATCTCCTGCGAGCTGCTTCTCCGTCAACCACACAATCAGCAGCTTCTCCATATTTTCATGGATAAATGTCCGCTGTTTAGAAATGATTTTAACGCCCTTGGCTGGCGTTATAGCCTTTATCCACTCCTTCTGCCTCAGTATGGTGCAGATTGTAGAAGTGCTATGCTTGTACTGCTTCGCCAAATCGACTACACACACACCTTGCTCATGTTTTCCTATAATTTCTTTCTTTAATTCAATGCATATCATCCGCTTCTTCTTCTCTGCACTGTCCTTCACACTCACTTTCTTCGGACCCATAGTTGGAAATACGAAGTTTTGCAAAATAACTGCGAGCACAAATGCGAGCACGACACTGAAGCTTCCACTGCGAGCTGACCGCTTAAAGTCAATGAGTGAGACACGGGATGCTGGGCGTTCACTGTGGCAAGCTGCACGAACGCGGTGGGGAGGGGTATCTGAAGCTGGCTCGTAACCCAAATTTTAGCTCTCAACTCAAAGCAAAAAATCGGCCAAGAGACTGCTCGTATCTCAAAAAACTCGTTAGTTGGGACACTCGTAAATCAAGGTATTACTATATACATGGGTTTATATATCTATCTATCTATCTATCTATCTATCTATCTTATATATATATATATATATATATATATATATATATATATATATATATATATATATATATGTATATATATATATGGTTTTCACTAGTTTGTGTGTATTTCACTTTTTCATTTGGGACTTTCAGGGAGCACTGTCAATACTGTATATAGTGATCATTTTTGAGCTCCATTTAATTACTGTTTTTGTGTGTCCTTTGCGGTATTGGACTGTGTATCGATACATAAATTCCGCAGGACATTATTTTTGTTTTTCTTTAAGTGCACCTGTAAATAAAACCTCATTTTATTTTTCAAAAAACCCAATCCTTTTTGTGTCCGTGTATCCCTGTCTTACACCATCATCCTGATCACGTTCGGTCCCACATACTAGACACCTAGAGTGTAGGCTGGTGACCCCAATTCCTACTACACGGGGTATCACAGAGTCAGGTGCCTCTATTTCATCCATGTTTGCTTGATGTTCCTCACGAGAAGCTGCCATTTTTCTGTACAGCTCAACCCTCTATGCAGTAGTCCCTGTCTTGTTTCTCTAAGACTTTCTGCTTCTGAAATTGGAATTACATTTATGTTTTTCCCTCTTTATAAAATACCCCTGGTTATCACCTGACATTTTATTCTTATTCCATGCTGTTACAGATTATGATTTCCTAAACAGACACATAGTTGTATTCTTTGATTTGCAATGTTCAGGTAAATCTTGCATTATATTGACAAAATCAGCAATAAGCTACTTTTAAAAAAGTTTTTTGGGTTGTTTTTTTTACTTAGCAAAATTGATTATAACAAGAATAACAGATTTTCACACCCCACTTCTGCCATGGAAAAGTGCAAAGCTCTCAATTTACTGGTCGATCTATATTCCTACTGTAGCCTATGGTCACAAGCTTTGGGTGGTGACTGAAAGAAGAAAATTGTAGATACAAATGGCAGGAATGAGCTTCACTGCAGGGTGTCTGGGCTCAGCCTTAGAGACAGAATGAGGACCGCAGACATTTGGTAGGAACTCAAAGTAAAGCAAAGAGGACACCTCCCCCGGAAGATGTTTCAGACATGTCCAACTAGGAGGAGAACTAAGAGCAGTCCAAGGACATGCTGGACAGATTTTATTGAGTGGAAGCACAAAGCAGCAGCAAATAGAAGCAAAGAGCAGCAGACTCTCACACATGAACATAGCTTTTCATAAATACCAGAAAAAAAAATTGCCAAAAACTAATCAAATCCTCAAGTAAGTTCAACTGAAGTAAAGCCAATATCTGATGAGAAGAAGTAAAAAAACTGTGTGAAGTCGAAGTTGATCTCCCAGCGGGTGGTGTAAGCTTAAAGCCAACAGTCTATTAGTGATTCAGCTGAATGCACCTAAAGTTCAATCTCTTCTCTACCCTTCGAGGGTACATTTATATGTTGTATGGCCTGCAGAAAGTATGGTTCAGGTTAACCGGCTGACATTACAAACAGCTTCACCTGTAAAACTGCTTAGTTAAGTTAGAGTTGGTTGGGAAAATATGCAAATTGGAAGTTTACATTAGGAACCTGATAGCGATTAAGCAAATTGAAAATTGGATTGACTTGGGTTGTTTAGACAATTCAGCTATTTCTGATTCAGCTTCAGTCTCTCCAGGTCCCACTGTAATCAGTGTGTGGCTGAAATCAGCAGTACCAATTCAGCCATAGGGTGAGTGGGTAATAGTGAAACGGGGGTCTACAAAGCCAGAATTTAGTTGTTTGGGACCCATGTCACCAATTCGGACACAGAAGAGATTCTCAGCACTCTGCAGCACATCTGTGGATCCTGAGAACAATAAAGTGCTCATAATTGGTGATTCCAAAGGGAGGAATGTTAGAATTCCAAACTATGTTAAATAAGCAGTTAATGTTAAATGCTTCCCTGGGGCGAACATTTCTGACACAGAGGCTCAATTGGATTGTGTCCCCAACAATGAAGTATCTACCTTATTGCTGCATGTTGGCAAAAACAATTTTTATTTTCAGCAATCTGAGGTATTAAAAAGGAACTTCATATCTCTCCATGCACCAAAGATAAAAGAAAATGTTGGAAATTAATTATATTTGGCTCCTTACCAAGATTATATAGAGGTGATGTAATTTATAGCAGATTGCGTTATTTTCACTGCTGGCTAGAAACCTGGTGTGCAAATAAAAGCAAAGCCTTTGTGAACAATTGGGGTGATTTTTGGCAAAGGCCTGGATTTTTCAAGAGTGATGGTCTTCATCCTTACTGGAGAAGAACTTTTGTATTATCACAAAAATATGACAGCAAAACTGCCTGGCTGAATGATTAGAGCACCATCCAGGCCACAGGCTTGTACAATACAATTTTAGCCCAAAATCACACAAGGAGTGCCGTAATGGGTCTTAACTGGCCCTGTTTTTTGACAGTCCCCCTCTCTAAGAAGATAAGAAAAAACTCCCAAAAAAAATCCTTGAAAGGAAAAAACAGGAAGAAATCTTATAACATAGTAGGATTCCGATTTGTTGAGTCCTGGAGACCTTGGCCATCAATCTACTGCCACCTACTGGCCATTCCACAGCTGAGTCAGTGCTGGGCCAGCCAATTTGATGAAAGAACCCTTCTACGTGATGATTCCAGTGCTCCTCTATCCAAGATGATTTTTTCTTAGGCAGACAAACAACTTGGCACATTTGAGTACTTGACATCTGAATGTGCGCGCTGGTTTGTAAGTAATCATTTGTTCAGAAATGTATGCCAGACCTTGGCCATTTAAGGCTTTATATGTTAAAAGTGGGAATTTGAAATTTGCCCTAAACTTGACCAGTATCCAGTGTAAGGATTTAAGAACTGCAGTTACACGTTTCTATTTTCTTGTAATAATTTTTGCAGTAGCATTTTGGATTAACTGGAAGCTATATAAAGAACAATTTGAACATCCAATGAACACCACATTGCAATAACCATTCCTCTTCTTCTTCTTCTTTCGGCTGCTCCCGTTAGGGGTTGCCACAGCGGATCATCTTTTTCCATATGTTTTTGTCCTCTGCATCTTGTTCTGTTACACCCATCACCTTCATGTCATCCCTCACCACATCCATAAACCTTCACTTAGGCCTTTCTCTTTTTCTTTTCCCTGGCAGCTCTATCCTTAACATCCTTCTCCCAATATACCCATCATCTCTCCTCTGCACATGTCCAAACCAACACAATCTGGCCTTTCTGACTTTGTCTCCTAACTGTCCAACTTGAGCAGCCTCTCTAATGTATTCATTTCTAATCCTGTCCATCCTCGTCACACCCAGTACAAATCTTAGCATCTTTAACACTGCTACCTCCAGCTCTGTCTCCTGCTTTCTGGTCAGTGCCACCGTCTCCAACCCATATAACATAGCTGGTCTCACAACTGTCCTGTAGACCTTCCCTTTCACTCTTGCTGATACCCGTCTGTCACAAATTACTCTTGACACTCTTCTTCATCCATTCCATCCTACCTGCAATCTCTTTTGCACCTCTCTTCCACAATCCCCATTACTCTGAATTTTTGATCCCAAGTATTTAAACTCATCCAACGTCGTCAACTCTACTCCTTGCATCCTCACCATTCCACTGACCTCCCTCTCATTCACACACATGTATTCTGACCTTTCCTCTCTAGAGCATATCTCCACCTCTCCAGGGTCTCCTCAACTTGTTCCCTACTATCGCTTGTAAGAGGACGCTATATAGTGCCGACCCGACACAGATTGGACACGGGAGGCACATGTAAAATAAATAAACTGTTTATTTTTCTTCGTCTGTGAGTTTCGCCTTCCCCGTACCCACAGACACAACACAGTCCCAAGTACTAAGCACACAAGTACAAGCCCAAGTACAAGTACAAGCAAAAGCACAAGTACTAGCACACCTCTCTGGCACCACCACTCCTCCCAGGCAACCTTGTCCTTCTCCACCCAACTCTGGCCCCTGAGAGTAGTCGCTGGCTCCTTTTATAGTTCACCCGGAAGTGCCCCAGGTGCTTGATCACAGAGTTCCGGCTGCACTTCCGGGTGTGATGGACAGGCTGCCCACATGGGCTCAGGAGTCCCAAACACAGCACCCCCTGGCAGTGCCTGTGGGACCCAACAGGGCTGCACCCAACTCCAATTCCCATGGAGCCCTGTGGGAAACCGAGGCACTGCTCCAACCCAGGGCGGCGGCCATCTAGCGTCCAGGGGAGGTACTGCACTGTCCAGGGCTGCTCCCCCTGAATATAGTGTGCAGGTGCGTCCCAGCTGGGCATGGACCCCGGCCACCTGCCACACGCTACAGATCGCAATGTCATCAGCAAACATCATAGTCCACAGGGACTCCTGTGTAATCCTGTCCTGTCCATCACCATTGCAAATAAGAAAGGGCTCAGAGCCGATCACTGATGTAATCCCAACTCCACCTTGAAAACATCCGTCACTCCTACCGCAGACCTCATCACTGTCACACTTCCCTCATACATATCCTGTACAATTCTTATGTACTTCTCTGCCACTCCCGACTTCTTCATACAATACCACAGCTCCTCTCGAGACACCCTGTCATATGCTTTCTCCAGGTCCACGAAGACACAATGTAACTCCTTCTGGCCTTCTCTATACTTCTCCATCATCACCCTCAGAGCAAACATTGCATCGGTTGTGCTCTTTCTTGGCATGAAACCATACTGCTGCTCACTAAACATCACCTCCTTTCTTAACCTAACATCCACTGCTCTTTCCCATAATTTCAAGCTGTGGCTCATCAATTTTATCCCCCTGTAGTTACTACAGTCCTGCACATCCCCTTATTCTTAAATATCAGCACTAGTACACTTCTTCTCCACTCCTCAGGCATCCTCTCACTTTCCAAGATTTCATTAAACAATCTGGTTAAAAACTCCACTGCCATCTCTCCTAAACACCTCCATGCTTCCACAGGTGTGTCATCTGGACCAACAGCCTTTCCATTTTTCATCCTCTTCATAGCTGTCCTTATTTCCTCCTTGCTAATCCGTTGCACTTCCTGATTCACTATCTCCACATCATCCAACCTCTTCTCTCTCTCGTTCTCTTCATTCATCAGCCTCTCAAAGTACTCTTTCCATCTGCTCAACACACTCTCCTCACTTGTGAGTATATTTCCATCTTTATCCTTTATCACTCTAACCTGTTGCACATCTTTCCCAGCTCGGTCCCTCTGTCTAGCCAATCGGTACAGGTCCTTTTCTCCCTCCTTAGTATCCAACCTCTCGTACAACTCAACATAAGCCTTTTCTTTAGCCTTCGCCACCTCTCTCTTCACCTTGCACCTTATCTCCTTGTACTCTTGTCTACTTTCTGCATCTCTCTGACTATCCCACTTCTTCTTTGCCATCCTCTCCCTCTGTATACTCTCCTGTACTTCCCCATTCCACCACCAGGTTTCCTTTTCTTCCTTCCTCTGTCCAGAAGTTACGCCAAGCACCCTTCTTGCTGTCACCCTTACTACATCTGCTATAGATTCCCAACTGTCTGGTAGCTCTTCACTACCACCCAGTGCCTGTCTCACCTTCTCCCTAAACTCAACCTTACAGTCTTCCTTTTTCAACTTACACCATTTAATCCTTGGCTCTGCCCTCATTCTCTTCCTCTTCTTGATCTCCAAAGTCATCCTACAGACCACCATCCTATGCTGCTTAACTACACTTTCCCCTGTCACCACTTTGCAGTCTTCATTCTCCTTCAGATTGACTCTTCTATATAGGATGTAATCTACCTGTGTGCATCTTCCTCCACTCTTGTATGTAACCCTATGTTCCTCCCTCTTCTTAAAATACGTATTCACCACAGCCATGTCCATTCTTTTATCAAAATCCACTATCATCTGACCTTCTTCATTCCTCTCCTTGACACCATATCTACCCATCACCTCCTCGTCTCATCTGTTCCCTTCACCAACATGCCCACTGAAATCTGCTCCAATCATAACTTTTTGTCCCTTGAGTATACTGTTCATCATTTCATCCAACTCACTCCAAAAATTATCTTTCTCTTCCATCGCACACCCAACTTGTGGGGCATATGTACTAACAACATTCATCATCACACCTCCAATTTCCAGCTTCATAATCATTACTCTATCTGACACTCTTTTCACCTCCAAAACACTCTTGACATACTGTTCCTTCAGAATAACCCCTACCCCATTTCTTCTCCCACCCACACCATGATAGAACAATTTGAATCCACCTGTGATCCATCTGGCCTTACTCCCCTTCCATTTAGTCTCTTGCACGCACAATATATCAACCTTCCTTCTCTCCATCATATCTGCTAACTCTCTCTCCTTATTAGTCATACTGCCACAATTCAAAGTTCCTACCCTTAGTTCCACTCTCTTTACCTTCCTCCTCTCCTCCTGCTTCTGGACACGTCTCTCCCTTGTTCTTCTTCTCCTTCTTCTTCTTCTTCGGCCAGCAGTAGCCCAATTTCCGCCAGCACCCTGTTGGCTAACAGTACTGGTGGCGGTCGCTGTTAACCCGGGGCTTGACTGATCCGGTATGGAAATTTGTATTGTTGTCCGCATATTGATTTCACACAATTTTACACCGGATGCCCTTGCTGACATAACCCTCCCCATTTATCCAGGCTTGGGACCGGCATTAAGAAACAAACTGGTTTGTGCATCTCCTGGGGCTGGATTATTGCAATAAATGCATGAATTAGTTTCCAATTTTTTGTTTGTAAAGTCATTTAAGGTTTTCATCATGGCTAAATTTATTGGATGCCCAGTTTATGGGATTATAGGTAATAGCTACAGAATAGAAACAGGCGGGATAAACAACAGCCTGATTTTTAAAATCACAAGCAGTAGAGACTTTATGAACTTCTTTGATAAGACAATTAAAAATATAACATCCCAGATTTCAACATCACAGTGCAAACCACATACAGTACTGGCTTGGCAAATCCTGTCTCGCGTTGTATTCAACACTTTAGAAATTTTAATCCTGTAACAGAAAAGGAAGTCTTAACTTTAACTTCTAAAATGAGGCCTACTACTTGTTCCCTAAATCCAGTGAATAATAAAGTAGTAAAAATTGCAGTGGATGTTGTTGCAGCACCTGTACTTAGCATTGTCAATAGTTCATTATTGCATAGAACAGTATTTAAAAGTACACTAAAAGTGTTAGTCATCAAACCATTACTTAAAGTCAGACCTAGACACACATATAGACCATATGAAATTTATCCTTTCTCTCCAAAATACTTGAAAAAGAAGTTGGTAATCAGCTTCAGTCACACCTTACACATCACAATTCATTTGAGAAATTCCAGTCTGGCTTCCATACTGGTCATAGTAAAAAATGGCATTTGTGTTGTAAACAACATTCTGATAAACCCTGATGAAGGAAACTCCACTATAATTATGTTGTTAGAATTAAGAGCAGCATTTGACACCATTGACTATTCAATTTTACTACACAGGCTGGAAAATGACATTGGGCTCACAGGCAATGTCTTTGCCTAGTTTAGTTCCTATTTATCAAATTGATTCCAGTACGTGCAGAAATGTGCTCACAGTACTTCATCATTATACACAGAAGTGAGATATGGTGTCCCTCAGAGCTCAGTACTGGAACCTTTACTGTTTTCACTTTACATGCTACCACTGGGATGTATCATTAGAAAATACAATGTTAATTTTCACTCATACACAGATGACACCCAGTTATACCTTTCTTTTAGACCAAATGAAGTTTCTCCGATGTTGTCTTTGATTAGATGTATTAGTGAATTAGTACTGGATGGGTGAGAATTGCCTGTCTTTAAACACAGATAAGACAGATGTTAATTATTGGAGGGACGGATGCTGATTGCAACAATATTCTGTAATCATTTAACTCAGTTGGAATCTAATTTTACTGAATCTACCTTCAATATAGGTGTTATCTTTGACTCTAGCATGTGATTTAATGCACACATTACAAATTTGTCCAAAACATGTTTTTTCCATCTTAAAAATGTTTGGAAATTAAGGCAATTTCTACATATATTGGATACTTATAAAAATAGAACTCATAACTCCAGTTCTTAAATCCTTACACTGGCTCCTTGTTAAGTTTAAGGCAGATTTCAAAATCCTACTTTTAACATATAATGCCTTAAATTGTGTACTTATGCATACTTATGTTAACTTATCATTGTTTACAAACCAAGTACATATTAAGATCTCAAGATGCCCGTCTATTTATGATTCCAAAGATTAATAAAATAACATTGGAAGGTCAAGCTTTTAGTTATAGGGCCCCAAAGCTGTGGAATGGTCTGCCTGATACTATAAGAGGTGCCTTCAGTCTCAGCTTTCAAATCCCAGCTGAAGACTCACTACTTCAGGTTAGCATACCCAGACTAGAGCTGCTGATTAACTGTGCATACTGCATCTCTGTTGTTAGTCATTAGCACTAAAGCATGAGTAATATCATAATTATAATTTGTTATTAACCCTCACCTATTATGTTTTTCTTCTTGGTACTCAAATGTGCCACTGCCCTAATGCCAAGTTGTTTGCCTGCATAAGGCAAGATAGAGGAGCACTGGAATCATCAGGTAGAAGGGTCATTGCATCAGATTTGCTGGCCCAGCACTGACTTAGCTGTGGAATGGCCAGTAAGGTGGAGGCAGCTTCATGGCCGGGATCTCTGGGACTCTGAACAAATTGGAATCCTATTTTGTGATATTGTCTACTCTTGCATTTTGTTCTGTACTTGTACTATTGTATTGTATTGTGGATTACTTGTGATCTGTTCTGTTTATTGTATTTTATTTACTCCATTTTTGACACCCTCTGCATGCCCAACCTTCCATGGAAAGGGGTCTCTCTCTCTGAATTGCCTTACTCCAGATTTCTTGATTTCTTCCATTTTTTCCCTACAAGGTTTTTTTTTTTGAGAGTTTTTTTCTGAGAGTCAAGCCTGAAGGGCTGTGAGAAAACAGGGCATGTTAAAGCCCATTGTGATACTCCTTGTATGATTTTTGGCTATCCAAAAATAAATTGTGTTGTATTGTATATGTCTCTATTGGCCTGGGAATGCCTTACTATCTTCCAAGAAGAGTTGGAGGAGGTGGCAGGGAAAATGGAAGTCAATCAGTCATTGACAGCTGTTTATCTTAACAGAATTTTGAAAATTCAGAAGTAATAGTTAACCTGTGCATCTGTTGCATGTGGAAAGAAATGTAATTATCTAAAGAAAACACAAGGAAGAATCTGCAAATGAAACAGTTACCAACCTGTAGAACTCAGCCCAGGTCACAAAGGTGTGAAGTAGCAACTGTAAACACTGCTTCACTCTGTGATTTCTTCTGTGCTCATCTTGAAATTAATTAAAATTAGTTCTGTGTTTTGTTCCCCATACTTGTATCCAAATAGATCTTATCAGGATTTATTACTATGTAAAATTATATCACAACCATCTGTAAATTGTGAAACTCCAGATGAATCCTTTCTTCATTATACTCTCTGGCAGTAATAATTTGAAATTCAGTGTAATATATTCTGCTTTGGGTTGCATTAAAATGATATTATTTACATTAAAGTAGGTTCATTTTCATACTAGAATATTTTAGAATGGAGTTTGGAGGATTAGTTGTGGCATGGTAAGACCTACAGTAGGTTAGCACTACTGCCACATAGCCCCAACATGTTGGCATCAAATCTTGGTCTGGATACAATCTGTGTTGAGTTTGCACATTCTCCCCATGTCTGAATAGGTTTTCTCTGGAATGCAGAATAAAGGTGCTTTCGTCAGTGTGCCCTGAGATAAACTGATGTCTTATCTGGAGACGTTTCATGTGTTGATCCTAATAATGCCTCACAGGCTTATGAAATAAGCAGGTTTGTGAAATGAATAAAATATTTTCTTGTATGTGAATTACAGAAATGCTTTTATCCACTTCACTAGAAGTAAAAGGTAGGAACTGTCCCAGTGACAGCAAGAATGTAGATCAACCGGTAAATTGAGAGCTTTGACTTTTGCCATGGCAAAAGAGGGATTTGAAAATCAGTTATTCTTGTCATGATCAATTTTGCCAATAATAATGTATTAAGCTTAGCTTATTTCTGAATGATTAGCTGTGCATACTGCATAAGAAATACAATATTTACAAACTGATACTAACCTTCCCCTATTCTGTTTCCCTTCTCGGTATCCTCATGTGACACTTGGTGCCATTGCTCTACTGCCAAGTTATTTTCCTGTCTATGGAAAAATCATCTCTAATAAAGCTGTATGAGAATCATGGGGTAGAAGGGTCCTTTCATCAGCCTGGAAAGTCCAGCACTGACTCAACAGTGGAATGTCCAGTAGACAGGAGGCAGCTAGCTGGCCGAGGTCTCCAGGACCCTGACTGTGCCTGGCTTGTCTGACTCCTTTTGTACAATCTGGCAGTGGTTCTACACTATTGATGGACAGATATTGTTTTATTTCATTTATGTTAATTAGCATCTACTTGTTTTTGATGTGTTTGAACAAATCTGTATTCTCGTTTGCGATAGTTCTGATTTTAGTGAGTGGTATAATCTAGTCTTGCATTTAGCTTTGAAGTGTGTACTATTGTATCGTATTCCTGAGATGGCAATGATAGATTGGCCATCTAGCCCTGTGAAGATGATTACTTGGGTTCTGTTTTGTTATTATATTTACCCCATTTTTGACACCCATTGGAATGGGGACTCTCTCTGAATTGCCTTTTCAAAGACTTCTTCTATTCTTGCTTTCTGTACCAGGGTTTTTTTGGGAGTTTTTTCTTGTCTTCCTAGGGAGTCAAGGCCTTGATGTCAAAAAGGGCTGGTAAATCCCATTGAGGCATTTCTTGTTTGATTTTGGGCTATACAAGAAATACAGTGATGTTATTGTTGAAATTTCAGCCACTACTATGGGTCACTACCAACAAATAGAAAAACTGATTTATTATATGTTTTCAATGTATTTAATAAATACACCACTTCTCAAAGAGCTTCCTTGGAACACAAAATAGACTTTTCATAAATTCACAAAAAACCCTGCACACACCGTTGTGGAATTTAGGTTCTGGCATCTAATAAAACTATATATATATATATATATATATATATATATATATATATATATATATATATTTGTAACCTTACAGTTAAACGTTCTTTCCCTGCTCTGAGCACAGAAACCATGGTAACAAAGCAGAAGCAGAGCTCCCTATTTCTTTTCTCTCAGTCAACTGGCTTCTTTTATCTCTGAGGAGATTGACCCCCTCCCACATTAAATTATCACTGAAATGTGAAAAACATGAATCAGACTTTGTGAATTGAACAGCAACTAACAAATCCAAGGACTACCTCTGCCTCTCAAAACAACAGCTTATACCTGGATTACATCTTGCAATTGTTCGCCTAAACTGCAAACATTTACTTTCTTTGCTTTACTGCTTCTTGGAGCAGGTAGCAATTATATTGCTACCAAGTTATACACAATAAGACACTTCTGTATTTCCTTTATGCAAAACATATATTTTACAATACTTAACTGAATATCAATGCTTCTGTGCACTTTTCAATATGGATCCCATCATACAGAATTTTAAGTTGATAGGCTGTATGGAAGGAGATTTTGATAAGCTAACAAGTGTTAGGAGCCTTTCCAGACACAAGTTATTTTTTCTGTTCAAGAAATTACATCATGCCCTCTGAATGAAGCTAGAAATGGAAAACCCATTTTCATTAATTATTTTCAATTTCTCTCTCTCTCTATCCTCTTCCTCCTCCACCTTCCTCTATTCTTCCAACAGTCACTTATAACTGTCTTGTTTGGTGCTGCCTCTGTACAGGCTAGGGTGAATCTGCAGCATATCATCAGAGCCTGTGAAAAGATTGTAGGCTGTAACTTACCACCCATCCAAACCTTATACTGTGAGGAAGCATGCTGCAAAGATCATTGCTGATCTGACTCAGGGCATCACCTATTCGAAAAACTTCCCTCTGGCAAACGCCTCTGTGCAGTAAAAGCTAAAACAACACATCACCTAAACAGCTTTATTTCCACATGCAGTTATTTTTACTAAGGAGGTCTGAGCTTCTACTCAGTATCTATGTATACCTGCACACCAAACTATCTGAACATTTTTAAATCCTAGTTAATTTCTTTTTATGTTGTGTTGACCTTGTATGCTGCATCATATTTTATCATTTTACATTTTTATTTTTTAT
The DNA here is from genome assembly GCF_900747795.2 of Erpetoichthys calabaricus. Classification (NCBI taxonomy): domain Eukaryota; kingdom Metazoa; phylum Chordata; class Cladistia; order Polypteriformes; family Polypteridae; genus Erpetoichthys; species Erpetoichthys calabaricus. The sequence continues at coordinate 124,243,992 of NC_041402.2, read as the reverse complement.
ATTTATCTTTTTGTATTCTGTGTTGCATCAGTACCACCAAGACATTCCTAGTACACATTAGTGTGCCTGGCCAAAAAAGTGAATTCCGATTCTGATTCCAAGACTACCAATCAAGGCTTTTCATTGACATGGATGGAGGCTGAACAGCTAAAATATCGGGTTTCTAATTTTCTCTTTTACTTTTCATTGTGAAATTAACTTACTTTTTTCTTTAGAAGATCTACACTGACACTCCCTGCCTTTCCTTCTGTTCTAAGTTGTGACTACAAATTATCCTTGTAAAGTTAGTCAGGTGTTAGTGAATGTGGGTATCTACATGGGTATGCCCTGCAATGGACTGGGGTTTCAAACTATGTTTGTTTCAATAATGCAGGGGTAGGCACTCACTACACTGGATTACATATAAAGAATATAAAAGTACAAACCTGTAACAATGCATGTAACTGTATTTGTTATACTGTAATTATATACAGTATACCATTCCATGCCAATTGCATTTTTCTAATTCAAGATTGCAAGGGGATGGGGAAGCACTTGGTGCAATGAAGAAAACTGGCCAAGAGAAGGCCCACTCATGTTAAGACCCCCAGTCACATTTACACTGAGTTGCAAATTAATGTAATCTTAGGAATAACTGGAGAATCCACAACATTATGCAGGTTTTGAATCCAGGGTGCTGGATCTGGGAAGCAGTACCTCTAGCCCCTGGGTCAATATATATTATAAAATAAGTGACACAACGTCTTGAAAGAAAGTTGGGAGTCTAAATGGGACTCTCTGTTCATTGTGATGTTTCAAAGTAATAGGTGGAAAAATAGACACATCTGCATCAATAATACTGGTGTGGCTTTGTCTCACATTGTGATGTCTCTCCTAGACTTGAGCCTCATGCATAACACTGTGCATTCTGTGAAAAGACAATGTGAAAAGCACAGGGGAAAATAGAAGAATTTCAGCGAATACCAAGTGGAGCTCACCGTCTGAGTGTCATATGAAAGCTTATTAGGGTACAGAGAAAAAAAAAATAGGCACACAGTTGGAAACAAGCTCGAAATGTCAATTTTAATCTCTAAATTTCCATTTTAATCACGTAGTTTATTTGTCATTAAAAGTAGAACATCATAAACTTCATCTTAAAATCGTTTAATTTAGTAGTTCGTCAAATCCCATTGTAACTAAAGTAGCACGTTAAATGCTTTGTTTTATATTTGATCTTCTATGTGTGTGAATCATTACGTGCTTCCGGGCTTTCTCTTCCTTCGACAGGACACAGAATCCATTACATTCATAATATTACAGCTCTCTGAATAATTAAAATACTGAGATGTATACGTGATATCTTTTTCATGATGATAGGAATGAAAGCATGTTATTAAACATGGGAACACGGTGGTGCAGTGATTGTTCATGTCTCACGCAAGACGCTTGCTGCGAAATGCGCGACCTTCAATGAAATAATTTATTTCAGCAGTACTGTCTCTTTCAAATGTACTAACCTCCAATTCCTGTCATTACTTTTCTTTCTCCAAATACCCAATCGCCACACAATCAGCTCTGTAACAGACGTTAAGCCATCTTTAAGCTTAGAACGACGATTCTTCAAAACGTTTAAGGAACATTGAAATATCTTTGTAGTACGTGTTTAATTATTCTATTCATCTATCCTTCCAGTGTCGCGCCAGCCCAGCAAGAATACAGCACGAGGTAGGAACAATCCGTGAAATAGCTACCGCTGCGGCACCGTGTTCTCACATGTTTAATTATTAACAATATAGATTATTTAAATGAAGTTAAAGTTTTACTTGTATAATATAATCAACATATTTTGCTGCATTTCATCTTAAAAATGATATCGTCATCATATGTAAATACGCGCTTTATAAAGTGGTGAAGGTTGTGCAAAATTATAACTGTAGCAGAAGTTTACAGTGAGGTAATTGTACTTATAAGTACAAACAGTTCTACAAGGAGCACTTGATGGACTGATTGAGTGCATTTAAAGTTCTTGGAATGAAACTGTTTCTGAACCGCGAGGTCCGTACAGGAAAGGCTCCGAAGCGTTTTGTTGTGGCTGAAACAGCATGTGCTTGATGCTGATTACCGATAATTCTCTTTCTGATGAGCTGCTGCTGTGATTCCAAACTCAGATACAGTGATATTAATACTCCAAGTGGTGCAGTGAGAGTAATATGGAAAAAGATGATCTGCCATGGAAACCCTTAACAGGAGCAGCTGAAAGAAGAAAAAGAAGTGTGCAGTGAGAGTAACAACGCTAAAGCAGTTATGGTATTTGGAATACTATGGCTATTCCCTGGACCATTATATTGTTACAGGTTAATTACAATCAGATGCAATTCACTAATAAACAATATGAAGTTAGTTTCAGTGTATTTATAAAGCCGCGTCAGGAATGTGGATCTAAGAAAGAAAGGGTAACCACACAGGAACATTAGCACTGCTTTGACGCTGGGTGCCGCCAGTCTGCAAAACTGAGCGGAGAACTTGCGTACGCCAGGGTATGAGGTACCATGGAAATGTGCGTGGCTTTATGGCAAGTTTAGGTTTTATACATCGCGATTTGGGCGTGGAAACGTGCATACGCACCGTTTATACATGAGCCCCCTGGTGATCAGAGGAGGTGGAGCCATAGGTAAGTTGGTTGCAAGATCACAGTTCCTTTTCCAGGTTGTAGTAAATAATAAAAAAATAATAGGACACAGTGTAACCTTAAAATCCTTCCCTGATGTCTGTTTAAATTAGTCCCTATAAGGTTTGCAAAACACTTGCACATACAGATAGAAGGTTGTTATCTGAAAAGTCAAGACAGGCAGTTACTTTTTAGGTGACAGGCAATTATTTTTTAGTTTATTGCCCATTAAAGTGGGCTGTAGAGGATTCAAAGGACAATCTCTCTCACTCTTTCTTACTCTTTATTGTATATCTGCAAGGTCTTTACTCCCTTTGGCATAATTTGCACACTGAAGAGGAAGGTTGGCAATTCATCACTGAGGATAAAAAGAAAGCCTTGAGATGATTGTGGGTCAAAAGAAACAATCTGTAGGCAGACTTCCATCATGAACAGAAGCAAGAGCATGATTAACTCTGGCTGATTTGACTGACTGAGTAGGTTGATGTTAAGAGGCCAAAACTCTTTAAAACATTAGTGATTCCAGACTGCATCACTGATCAACTTGCATAGAATCAAAACATGAGGTTTGAGAAATTAGCTTATTTTAAGAATATTTTATTAATAAATAGTGTAGTAGTAGTAGTATTAGAAGAAGTATTGACCCAGTACAGTGAACAGTCATTAAGCAAGCTAAATCATGTGCCACATGATCAATTTTATTGATTCATTAAACCACAACAATACTTTATATTCACCAAATGTAACCTTTAAAAACACTTTTGCTGTGGCTTTGAGATCACTTAGATTTGTCATTATTAGTGTATCAATAACCATTAATCCTTTAACATGCTGTACAGTGATCCCTCGCTATATCGCACTTCGCCTTTCGCGGCTTCACTCTATCACGGATTTTATATGTAAGCATATTTAAATATATATCACGGATTTTTTACTGGTTCGCGGATTTCTGAGGACAATGGGTCTTTTAATTTCTGGTACATGCTTCCTTAGTTGGTTTGCCCAGTTGATTTCATACAAGGGACGCTATTGGCAGATGGCTGAGAAGCTACCCAACTTACTTTTCTCTCTCTCTCTTGCGCTGACTTTCTCTGATCCTGACGTAGGGGGTGTGAGCAGGGGGGCTGTTCGCACACCTAGACGATACGGACGCTCGTCTAAAAATGCTGAAAGATTATCTTCACGTTGCTACCTTCTGTGTGCAGCTGCTTCGTGAAGCGACATGCTGCACGGTGCTTCGCATACTTAAAAGCTCAAAGGGCACGTATTGATTTTTCACTGTTTGTTTTTCTCTGTCTCTCTTTCTCTCTCTCTCTCTCCCTGCTCCTGATGGAGGGGGTGTGAGCTGCCGCCTTCAACAGCTTTGTACTGGCGGTGCTTCGCATACTTAAAAGCCAAACAGCCCTATTGATTTGTTTGCTTTCCTCTCTGTTTCTGACAGTCTGTGCTCCTGACGCACACTCCTTTGAAGAGGAAGATATGTTTGCATTCTTTTAATTATGAGACAGAACTGTCATCTCTGTCTTGTCATGGAGCACAGTTTAAACTTTTGAAAAAGAGACAAATGTTTGTTTGCAGTGTTTGAATAACGTTCCTGTCTCTCTACAACCTCCTGTGTTTCTGCGCAAATCTGTGACCCAAGCATGACAATATAAAAATAACCATATAAACATATGGTTTCTACTTCGCGGATTTTCTTATTTCGCAGGTGGCTCTGGAACGCAACCCCCGCGATGGAGGAGGGATTACTGTAGTTCCACAACAGACATGCCCTGAAACTGTTATTGGCTGGAAATACAATGTTTCAACTCAACTTGCAAAAATTGAATGCTTGGGTAGAAAAACAATTGCAAAAAATTAACCTCCTGACCTTGATAGGGACAAACATAAGACACACAAAAGCAAAATGAAAATGTATTCCACAACAAAAAAAAGAAATCTAGGTTTTCATGCATGTGTCATCTGATCTTTGTGTTAAATTTCAGATTTTGCATTTTTCCTTACATTAGTTTATTATAATCTTCCATTGTTTTCTGGTTTGCGTGAAAGCAGTTTAGCAACAGATGCTCTGTAGTTTTTATGATCATGGCAGTGACTTATTTAGTCTATATAGGAGTTAACCGAGACACCACTTATCCTTTCTGCAGAGACAGAACACGATGTGAAAGATGGATGTTTTGATTAAAATTTTTATAAATTATGAGCCAAACCCTCCACTAACAATACAAAACAAAGACATACAATAAATGGCTAAACACACACAAAAACAGTCCCAAACAAAGTTCAAATTTCCTTCTGATGATAGATAAAATGTGGAAATTACCCAGGGGGTCACTTCCTCAGAAAAATGGTAACTATATCCTACTGTTTTAGCTAAGTATCCAATGACAATCCATGATATTGGCACAGCACTCCATACAACAGAAAACTCACACTGCCATGATGAACAAAGAGGTGCAGTACCTGCTGGTCCATAATAAAAGCCATTGAAATACAAAAATAAGAATGAAAAAATGCAATGCTGCCTACTTTTTGAAAAAAGAAACAAAAATTCCTCCTCCAATAATATGGGCATCCTTTTAAATTTTGTTTCAAAATAGACTTCTTCCCAGCAGCCTCAGTGCAATAAGTCAAAGCTGTCCAGTGACATAATGACCCCACACACTAATGTAAAATGGAATCCTTTTCAGGTAGTGCTGCAACAACATTTGCTGATTGGTGGTTATTGATCTTTTTCTTTGAAATTACCATATTATTTTTTTTAGTAGATGCACTTTTACCTACTATATACTGTCATGGGTAATGCCCCTCTTTGCCTTTATGTTGCTAGCAGCAACAGGGGGTACTGCATGTCATCAAGTAACAACAATTTAAGATGGCAGCACAGAGCACTGAACATCCAAACATTTGGACTGAAATACAACAAAATAACTTATGTCATTAGTGCCAGGGACTTCGCCAGTTAGGAAAGGGTAATATTAGTAATGGTTAGGACTATTCAGGGCTCGCAAAATTTCAAAATCCCTGGTAGCCCTTCGGTCAGGCACTCTTCAGTTTTTGGTAGCCCAAAATAAATTTAAGTAGCCCAAATAAAAAAGAGATTATTTTTAATGTATAATATTGTAAAGGAAACAAAACATCAATCAAAAAATTGTTAAAACACAAATGACAACAACTGTATAAAAATTACAATCATCAACTCAAATATTTGGTTCTAATTGAACAGAAATATCTATGAACTTGTAAGAACTGTGTAGAACATGAATCAGTCTGTGTCAGATTCTGAATCTGAAATTTCCACTGAAGTCACGGATGAGAAAATGCCACTCGACGTTGAGGGCATAGCATCTCCTTCATCAGCTTTCTCTTCCTGTGCATCAGCCTCCATTTCACTGCTCTTTGTTCTTGTCAGGGTTTTATGATCCAGGTGTCTTGAACCGTTTCCAGAAAACATCCAGAAACGAATTGACTTGTCAGGGCAAAAAGATTCAACTGTTTCCCCATTATTGGAGAGTTGCATGCAGTCATTCAGTGTTTCAGGGTGTAGAGAGGTACTATGTGTTGTCTTCACTCAGTTCATGCAAGAAAATCCTCTCTCACAGATGGCTGTTGATGGACTAAGTGTCAGCATTAATTTCACCAGCAACAAGATATGAGAGAGGTGTTCTGGATTCTCAGAGAGGAGATCTCTGTACAAGCAATCATCTACCTTGCTACCCCGGTGTTCTGCAAGCCACATTTTTAGATCCATCCATTCTGGTGGAATTTTCTCTTTCTCTTCCTCATCTAGCAAACTGGCAAAATGTGTGACAAGATAATCCACCTCTTCATCCCCATAATTTCCCAGCTCTTCTCTGGGGTAGGGAAGAGTGGAAGGGTCAAAAACCTTGAAACAAGAGAGCGGCTTTTCACGCAGATTTTTAAATCTGTTGTCCATGTACTTGACTGTGTTGTCAATAATCTTCTGAATCTCTGCACCAAAGGTGTCTTTGTCTGTGCCCTCACCTCTTCTAGCAGGTCGCTGACTTTTTGTGAGCTGAGTTCCACAGTAGCAAATGCTACCATCCTCGTTTGCTGTGAACTTTGTGTCCAAGGTTTTCTGGTATTCTCCTGGTTTTGTTTTTAGGATAAGTAAGCGTGATGTGGTGCTCTCAACTAACTGATTTGTTCGTGTGATGTTTAGGTTATCATGCTGAAAATCAGTACAGCACTTGGATAAGATGGTACTGTAGTTTAGCATGAAATGCAGGAAGCGAACAAATTTCTCAGTCTTCATCTCCTGCACCACCCCCTTAGCCTTGGCTGCATCCTTGGACTTGATATCACTTCCTCCTGCCATGTTCTCCATATGAACAACAGTGGGAGTGTAATTTTTTTCCACAGCCTTCAGACATCTCAGCCGGCTTTTAAGCCACCGTGTGCTTTTCAGGCCACTGAAATGTGCCAGTTTCTCATTTAGCAGTTCACTTATTTCTGTCAGTTCTCTTCGCTTCTTTGGGGAATAGTAGTACATCTTAAAGATGGTTTTCAGTGTATCTTCAAACTTCACCAGGTACTCACAGCCTTTCACGCTATCCGCTAATGGCTAGCTCTAATTTGTGTACCACACTGTGGATTATTATGATGTGGGGTATCCTCTGTTTCAGTCTCCCAGCTACTCCTGTTTTCTCACCCATCATCACTGCACCACCATCAAAATTTGCACACACTACTTTCTTTTTCCATGTGTCTTCTCTGATACCCATGGTGTTCACTGCTTCATCAATAGCCTCTAAAATACCTGCAGCATTTGCACTCTTGACTGGCTGACATTTGATCATGTATGTGGATATGTCACCATTATCTCTCACATACCTGACATGAACCAACTCCTGTTCTATTATACCAGTGTCTGTACTGCCATCTGCAAGAATGGATAAGAACCTGCTTTCTTGAATTTCCTTTTCGATCTGGTCTGTTGAAGTTTGTGCTATTGCTCCAATAAACTCTCTGCAAGCATGGTCATTGAGGTAAGTGGAACCAAGATCTAGGCCATTTGCTTTTTGAAGTTTGCAAAGACTGCAAAATTTTGCCAATGGTAGTTCACTCTTTGCAACATAGTACGCTGTTCTAAACAGCTTTTTCAAGACTTCTTGTTGTGCTTGGTTTATTTTTAGTATGTTTTTTGCAATTGGTGTTTGTTCTGGGAAAGATGCTGCAGACTCAGCACCAATGCATTTCTTGTGATGCAGAGATTTCTCATGGGTTTTGATGGGGTCTTTCCTAAAATTACTGGTCCCAGTAACAAAGGCGCTTGTCGAGTCAGAAATCGAGGGAAACTCACGACACACCCGGCAGAACATTATGTTATTTAGCTTGTCATATTCCAGCCACAGAAATTCTTTTGTCTATGAAACCAAAAAGCTGCGCTTTCTTTTTGCCTCATAGTCTGATTTGTCATAACTTTTCCACTTTGTGGTAGGCTTTTCTTTGGCTGTCCCTTCTTCACCCTGACCCGTCTTATTTGGCTCAGCAGAACTAAAATACCTGCGTAAATCCATCTATTTTTACACACGCACACACATAACAGTCAGAGATTTTTTAAAATTCTCTGCGTAATCAACCTCTATCACATGTTTAAGCTTGCTGTGGGAGATTTCACTTGTCACGTTTGAATAGTAAGCTAATGAGTGATAAGACGATGTCAGAGGAATTGGTGCGCAATAAATCCGTCACTGACCAATCAGTACTGTCGCTCTCTATACACAGTTCGCGCGATCGCAAAGTGAAAGTAAAAAACAAGCGCGAATTCAAACGCGATTTCAATATTTCACATATTGACAATGGTTCATTGATGCCCGAAAATGACATAATTACCCAGCTACATTTGCGAAAGAATGCAAAAGCATTGACATATATTTTTCCTTCCTATGATAGCCCGACGGGCAGGGCTGAGATAGATTTTGGTAGCCCGACTGGAAGACACAATAGCCCTGGGACATCGGGCTAGCGATTTTGCGAGCCCTGCTATTGCATTAGTTTATCACTTTAATTTTTCTCTCTTTATCTTGTTGATCATTTTCCTAGCAATTTTGACACGCATCAGTACTCTAACTACCGTATATACTCGCGGATAACTTCTCCCACAGATAAGTCAGGACCTGATTTTACAGTACAATTTCTGTTATTTAATAATGTTGGTTGTATAAGTCGAATGCGGAAAACTCACGCTATTGGTACAAGGGATTATGATATGCTAACACCCACCTGAGAAAGAACCACGGAGCACAATGTCTTTTTTTTTCTATGTGAGTGCAGCAATGCGCTGTACCAGCGAGTGCTCCTAACCTCTCTCTCTCTCTCTCTCTCTCTCTCTCTCTCTCTCTATTGTGCCTACGTGACCACACTGTAATACCTGAACTATTCTGAAGCAACATTTGCAGTGATTTGTGTTTTTTGTATCTCACACCCTCATACACCTTTATCGTAAGAACATCCCTTATCTACGATGGAGTGTTTGATCCGAAGAAAAGATGAAGCTGGTTTTAAATTAAACGTTGTTGAAGTAGCGAAAGAAATTGGTAACTGTGCTGCTGCAACAAAATTCGATGTGTCTGAGAAACTGATGTAAGACTGGAGGAGGCAAGAAGATGTAAAAAAGAAAAAATTAAGTGTTGCTTTTTTGAACGGGCGTATAAGTTGGGGTCTGAGTTTATGATCGATTTTTCAGGTTTCAAGACCTGACTTATACGTGAGTATATACGGTATTCTCTTGTTTTGCCCCTTTCACTCCTTATTTTCTGAGTCCTATGCAAACATAATTTCAGTCTTTTGTATTCTGATTACTGCCCAAAAAAGGGTGAGAAATTATCAAAAATCCTGAGCAAAAAAAATCCAATACCTAGTTATCTTTACTAAATAAATGAAGCTTAACCAAAACAAAGATAATAAAAAAATATTATTTTTCAAATTTCAAAACATAAAAAATCAATAATACTAATAATAATAAAACCAGGGAAAAGAATGGAATAATTAAATAAAGAAAAATAAATGAAAACTGAATCTTATTAAAAAAGACAAGTGACTAAATCCTTATTTTAAAATCTAAAAACACAGCCAAAGGAAAATAAAAAATAAGTAAATCCTAAACAAAACATAACATAACTAGTATGAAGGGAAGTAGAGAGAGGCACTGGAGCTAGCAGTTATACAAACACTAACTGATTCCCCTGGAGCTTGTAATCTAATTAGAGGTATTGCCCCACCTTCATCATATATAATTACAGAACAAGAAACTGAGGAGACATAACTAAATAAACACAGAGAAGATGACTTTAATGACAAAATTAACATAAATAAGACAAAAACAGAATCTATTAGAGAAAGAAAAGAAACAGTAAACAAGCAAACAAAAAAACAATTCCCAAGGCTGCAATGAATCCTCATTTTAGCATATCTTAGTTTGATTTATCTTTTGGATGGAATTTTAATATGGTTTTTTTTCATTGTTTACATTACTTTGTATTATTTACTTGTAATAATTCCGGTCACTGTGCAAGCAGCAGCCTTTAAGATAAGCCCCATTATCACACTGGTTTTCTTTTTGCTTCTAAACTTCTTTTACTAGTTACTAGTCTGCACTACTACTAGTAGTAGCCACTAGAAATTGGGTAAATGGATTTTAAATGGGTTTCAGATTTACTGACAATCTGCAGTGCAGAAAAACCCATGCATCACATTGTCACAACTGCACTTCAAATGGGCTGTGAACTTGGGAGAACTTGCAAAGAAGACCCGAAGGCTGCCTTATGTCTGTAACACCTGGAAAAGTAAGAAACAGAGAAAATAAAAGTGGTTTGTATTAAATACTCCTGTAATCAGCTACTTGTGCTGCAATGTCAAGTGCCTAAGCTGCTCAGTTTCACATTACCGCAGGAGCTGTTTATCTAAATGCAGAGAGGAAAATGTGATGGTGCAAGAGTAAAAGCAAGACGAAAAGATTTTAGAACCTAGTCTGCCAAACATTGTAATGGACAATGTTATATTGCTATCAAACAAGAATGATGAACTGTCTTCTCTTATAGTGGATCATGGAGCATACAAGTACAGTGGCATTTTGTATTTTGTGGAGAGCCGGCTTAAACCTGAGGTACCTAAAACTGTTTTATTGCTGGACCGATATCATCTTGTTCAAGCAGACAGAGAACAACTGCAGTTTGGAAAAAGACAGGAGGGGAATCAGACATCTATGTGAATAAGGAGGCTTTGTAATTCAGACAATGAAATTCTGGGTTTTTAGAATTCATCCATGTTATTTGCCCTGGGAGAAAAATTACATCATCCTTATTTATTTTTATATTCCTACCTCTGCAAATAGGGACTTGGCAACAGAAAATACTCAATCTGTCACCAAAACATAAATGATGATTTACTCCGGACCCTGCAGCTATAATTTGTGGTGATTTCAACCGTGTGATCTTGGAAGGAACTACAGTCATATGAAAAAGTTTGGGAACCCCTCTCAGCCTGCATAATAATTTACTCTACATTCAACAAAAGAGATAACAGTGGTATGTCTTTCATTTCCTAGGAACATCTGAGTGCTGGGGTGTTTTCCAAGCAAAAAATTTTAGTGAAGCAGTATTTAGTTTTATGAAATTAAATCAAATGTGAAAAACTGGCTGGGCAAAAATTTGGGTACCCTTGTAATTTTGCTGATTTGAATTTATGTAACTGCTCAATACTGATTACTTGCAACACCAAATTGGTTGGATTAGCTCGTTAAGCCTTGAACTTCATAGATAGGTGTGTCCTCTGAAGAGTGACAGCATGGGATCCTCAAAGCAACTCTCAAAAGATATGAAAACAAAGATTGTTCAGTCTCATGGTTTATGGGAAGGCTACAAAATGCTATCTCAGAGATTTAAACTGTCAGTTTCAACTGTAAGGAATGTAATCAGGAAATGGAAGGCTACAGGCACAGTGTTTGTTAAACCCAGGTCTGGCAGGCCAAGAAAAATACAGGAGCGGCATATGCACAGGATTGTGAGAATGGTTACAGACAACCCACAGATCACCTCCAAAGACCTGCAAGAACATCTTGCTGCAGATGGTGTATCTGTACATCGTTCTACAATTCAGCACAATTTGCACAAAGAACATCTATATGGCAGGGTGATGAGAAAGAAGCCCTTTCTGCACTCACGCCACAAACAGAGTTATCTTGTTGTATGCAAATGCTCATTTAGACAAGCCAGATTCATTTTGGAACAAAGTGCTTTGGACTGATGAGACAAAAATTGATTTATTTGGTGATAACAAAGAGCGCATTGCATGGCGGAAGAAGAACACCGCATTCCAAGAAAAACACCTGCTACCTACTGTCAAATTTGGTGGAGGTTCCATCATGCTGTGGGGCTGTGTGGCTAGTTCAGGGACTGGGGCCCTTGTTAACGTTGGGGATCGGATGAATTCAACCCAATATCAACAAATTCTTCAGGATAATGTTCAAGCATCAGTAACAAAGTTGAAGTTACGCAGGGGTTGGATATTCCAACAAGACAATGACCCAAAACACAGTTCGAAATCTACAAAGGCATTCATGCAGAGGGAGAAGTACAATGTTCTGGAATGGCCGTCACAGTCCCCTGACTTGAATATCATCAAAAATCTATGGGATGATTTGAAGCAGGCTATCCATGCTCGGCAGCCATCAAATATAACTGAACTGGAGAGATTTTGTTTGGAAGAATGGTCAAAAACACCTCCATCCAGAATCCAGACACTCATCAAAGGCTACAGGAGGTGTATATAGAGGCTGTTATATTTGCAAAAAGGAGGCTCAACTAAGTATTGATGTAATATCTCTGTTGGGGTGCCCAAATTTATGCACCTGTCTAATTTTCTTATGATGCATATTGCATATTTTCTGTTAATCCAATAAACTTAATGTCACTGCTGAAATACTACTGTTTCCATAAAGCATGTCACATCTTAAAAGAAAGTTGCTACTTTGAAAGCTCAGCCAATGATAAACAAAAATCCAAAGATTTAAGGGGGGTTCCCAAACTTTTTCATATGTATGACATTTCCATCAGTTTGTGCCATGTTCCACTTGAGGAAATAACAAGCCGGTCCTGCTCTATTCAAATGTTAAAGATGTCTTTAAGTGTAAACTCCTGGCACCATTGGGCAGATCTGACTAGATCTTGATTCATCTTAATCAATGCTACAGACCTTTAATTAGACAGCATCCTGTAACCACCAGAATTGTGAATAAAGTGGAGCTTAGATGCTGAAATGACTAAAAATGACTGCTTCCAAATGACAGACTGGGAGATGAAATGCTAGATACATGGGGATGTTAATGAGAGTCACTGCATCACAGACTATATTCACTTTGTGTCAACACCGGGGCACTCTCAAAGACAGTAAATTGATTCTGAAACAACAACCCCTGGATTATTAAGGAACTAAACGGTCTCCTGAATGAGAAAAATAGGGTATTCAAATCCCCCAAACCTTTATTTTTTTCTCATCTTTAGCATTCACTAGAAAATAATAAGAACCTTTCATATAATAACAAGAAGACCAACAATAGTTTAAACATTTTTGACACCATCTTTTAGGCTTTTAAAATATCAAATATGAAGCACTTGGACTAGTAAAGTATAGTAGAAACAATTTATGCTTGTAAGCAAATTGACATTTAAATGGGACATTTCTGTGGAGTGATGTTCATGTTCATTATGGCTTTGTTATGTACATTGTTTGGCTATTTCCTTCTGAAATGTAACCTGAAGTTAAATTCACTTGCATACCCAGATCAGACTTTTTTTTGTCCAAAGTTTGAAATAAATTGTGGAATTCTATCTAAAACTATCTCTTTGAATATATATTTATATAAATACAAATAATGTCCTTTAAAATACTTTATGTAGTTCCTTAGAGGTGGCTAGTTTCTCAGGAGGCATAAAACAGAGAACATTGCCTAAAGAGAATGAAAGGTCTAAAATGAAACCTGGCGATGCTAATTGTGAATGACGATGTGGTAGTGGTAATGGGATTAGCTATAATAATCCATACGGCTAAATGATTTGACATTATGCATGCCTGAACATATTTTTATATGTTGATTCATCGATTGTAACAAACTCTCAAATTCTAGGAGTGCAGAGGCCACCACAGATTTGCGTAACTGTAAACTGCTACGCTTACGTTAGATAGGCTCTGAAGGTAAAGATCAACCCAATACTAGAAATATTTGCACCAACCACCCATTCAGATATATTGACTTACAACTGCTTGAATGCTCCAGATTATATTGTCACAGTCACATAAAAAATACCCCCAAAACAAACCCAAATACCAAAAATATATTTAGAGAGTCCCAAACAAGTCCAGATGTGAATAATATATTACTGCTACTGATGGTGTTTCCCAAAATAGCTTTTTGAAAAAGAAATACCAAAAAGTCCGACTGGGAAATCCTGAAGTATGTTTATGTTTCAGAGGGTGCACCTCCTCCAGGCAATGACAAACAGGTAAGGCAACAGATAAATTGTTCAATTTCTAATTTGTAGTACTAAAACAGTCCTCTGGGATAATATTCTTTGCTTCATGCTCCAGATTAGTGTTTTAATGTTGGAGAGGGGAGCTTACTTTTAAATTATCATGTGGTTTGAAAGTAATAACAAAGTGAAATCTGCAAAAAAAATCCCACCTCAATTGTTGGTCATTTTTCAATTTTTTAATAAGTCAACTTTTTGTGATCAGTAAAACTTAAAAATGGTAACTTATCTTAACTTATTTTAATCTTAGAGCCAGTGTTATTGCCAGTCTGGATGATTTCCAGCATCTGGGAAATTTTGAAACATTGACTTCCAATTGAATGGACAAATTAGGCTCCAGAGGATGCAGAACAGGTGCAGTGGTTAACTCAATTTTTAACACATTCAAGGCTTGTTCTGCTTCATTTGTTTAAAAAAATCTTTAAATTGTTTTTCTTTTTTAGAATGGCAATTGGATCACATTATGGAACTAAACTTTGTAGCAAAACATCAATAATAATTAGAAAATCATAAGATATGATGTATATACAGTTAGGTCCATAAATATTTGGACAGAGACAACTTTTTTCTAATTTTGGTTCTGTACATTACCACAATGAATTTTAAATGAAACAACTCAGATGCAGTTGAGGTGCAGACTTTCAGCTTTAATTCAGTGGGGTGAACAAAACAATTGCATAAAAATGTGAGGCAACTAAAGCATTTTTTTAACACAATCCCTTCATTTCAGGGGCTCAAAAGTAATTGGACAATTGACTCAAAGGCTATTTCTTGGGCAGGTGTGGGCAAGTCTGTCGTTATGTCATTATCAATTAAGCAGATAAAAGGCCTGGAGTTGATTTGAGGTGTGGTGCTTGCAGAGCAGAACAAAAAAAACAGAAAAACAGAAAAAACCCATCTGAGAAATTGCTACAATATTACGAGTGGCAAAATGTACAATTTGGTACATCCTGAGAAAGAAAGCAAGCACTGGTGAACTCAGCAACGCAAAAAGACCTGGACGTCCACGGAAGACAACAGTGGTGGATGATCGCAGAATCATTTCCATGGTGAAGAGAAACCCCTTCACAACAGCCAACCAAGTGAACAACACTCTCCAGGGGGTAGACGTATTGACGTCCAAGTCTACCATAAAGAGAAGACTGCATGAAAGTAAATACAGAGGGTGCACTGCAAGGTGCAAGCCACTCATAAGCCTCAAGAACAGAAAGGCTAGATTGGACTTTGCTAAAGAACATCTAAAAAAGCCAGCACAGTTCTGGAAAAACATTCTTTGGACAGATGAAACCAAGATCCACCTCTACCAGAATGATGGCAAGAAAAAAGTATGGAGAAGGCGTGGAACAGCTCATTATCCAAAGCATACCACATCATCTGTAAAACACGGTGGAAGTAGTGTGATGGCTTTGGCATGCATGGCTGCCAGTGGCACTGGGACACTAGTGTTTATTGATGATGTGACACAGGACAGAAGCAGCCAAATGAATTCTGAGGTGTTCAGAGACATACTGTCTGCTCAAATCCAGCTAAATGCAGTCAAATTGATTGGGTGGCATTTCATGATACAGATGGACAATGACCCAAAACATACAGCCAAAGCAACCCAGGAGTTTATTAAAGCAAAGAAGTGGAAAATTCTTGAATGGCCAAGTCAGTCACCTGATCTTAACCCAATTGAGCATGCACTTGTTGAAGACTAAACTTCAGACAGAAAGGCCCACAAACAAACAGCAACTGAAAGCCGCTGCAGAAAGGCCTGGCAGAGCATTAAAAAGGAGGAAACCCAGCATCTGGTGATGTCCATGAGTTCAAGACTTCAGGCTGTCACTGCCAGCAAAGGGTTTTTAACCAAGTATTAGAAATTAACATTTTATTTCCAGTTATTTAATTTGTCCAATTATTTTTGAGCCCATGAAATAAAGGGATTGTGTTAAAAAAATGCTTTAGTTGCCTCTCATTTTTATGCAATCATTTTGTTGACCCCACTGAATTAAAGCTGAAAGTCTGCACTTCAACTGCATCTGAGCTGTTTCATTTAAAATTCATTGTGGTAATGTACAGAACCAAAATTAGAAAAACGTTGTCTCTGTCCAAATATTTATGGACCTAACTGTATGCAGGAAAGGATGATCACATATGGTTCATATTTTGTAAGGATCCATATCCAAGCCAATTCAAGAAATATGATATACCAGAAATACAATCAAACATTTTTCAAACTTTGCCAATAAATATTTCCAGAGACACAAAAGTACCTCATTAACAATTTTACATTAGTAGTGTCAGAGCTGGTTAAAGCCCTTTGGAGCCCTATGCAGGGGGACAGGGATGGTGCCTGTCAGTATCCATAGTGGGTAGTAAATATTAGACTATGACGACCTTGTCCCTCTCTGTATCCAGAATGCATGCCCCTTTACATGAACAGTGTCCGTCTGTGTACACAGCACAGGATTTACAGAGCCCCTTAACTTTCATAAACTGTGCACTTAGTGGATTGACTGGCTCAGCCTGTAGTCAGCATTCTGAAGTTTTTGGTGCAGGCACTCTGTGCCACCCCTGGCAAGATGCCATCCTGGGTGGCTGCCCATGTTACCCATACCTAAATCCGCCATTGAGTATGATGGTCAGAAGAAAATATTAAAATGTTTTCAATGTACAACCAAAACAAAGTCACTCAATACATCACAAAAGATGCCGCAGACAAAATTTTGGAAAACAGCCAAGGCAATTGCTAACCAATAGGGCATTACTAATAATTAGTAAGATTCAAATAGGCATTAATCAAACTTGTGACTTCACCATATTCACAAAACTAGACATGTGCAGCAAGTATAATTTAGTACAAATTAAAGACAGGGACTTATCGAAAACTGTATTCAACACTATGTCAGGGCATTGCTAATAGTAACTTGTAACAGTAATAGTATTGCCTACACAAATGGTTGTTTGTGTCACTACAATCTATCCATAGTGAGGATAAAAGCAAAATCTCAATATTTTGCTGGTAAGAATTCAATAGTATTACAGTTGTTTTGCCATATTTGTTCTTACAGTAGGAATACACTCACTAAAGCACCAAGTTCTCCTGGAAAATAATTAATTGTTCTTCTAGTCAATACCATGATCATGTGTTCTTAGCCAAGGATGTTCAAAATTATTAATGTATTCTAGAAAAAGCGATCTAACCTATTAATGTAACACAGCCACAGTCAAATCCACAGATAGTCCAAAATGAGTAAAAAAAAATCTTGAAAATCTGTGAAAAGACAGGGGCCAGTTGATGAACACAGATTTTCAAGCAGGATGGTGAGACACTATTTGGTCTCTTTCTTTGTGTTGTCTCTTGATGAGATGTCACACATCATCTTCAAGGATGTTTAGTGCCTGCGGTGGGCTGGCGCCCTGCCCAGGGTTTGTTTCCTGCCTTGCGCCCTGTGCTAGCTGGGATTGGCTCCAGCAGACCCCCGTGACTCTGTAGTTAGGATATAGCAGGTTGGATAATGGATGGATGGGTGTTTAGTGCAGATATCACAGATTAAATGGTGCAAGGAATGGGGGAGAAGCTTACATTTGTTTGTATATTGAGACGGCTGTAGCCAGAGTGGGGTGTGACCTTGGCCTTATCAAACCTGCAGTAAAACACATTCAAGTCTTCAGCCAGATGAATGCAATATGGGGGATGGTTTCCTGTAGTTGGTGATATCTTGTGTAATCTCTTTTTCAGACACCATAAATTTATTTACTGTTGTAGATGTGAGACAGAGGCCACACAATCATTTGTTCCACTCTCCTGCAAGTTTATTTCTTTCACTGCAATACAGAATATGAACAGGGTCTCATCACCTGCATGCCCTTACAGCGGTCACCATAGAACTGATTAAAGACACTTTTAAAACATTACATAAAATGAATACCTGCAATACAGAATATGAACAGGGTCTCATCATCTGCACAGAGAGAATATATTTACATTTAAATTAGCTCTTCTTAGCCAGTCTGTTCCTGCCTAAAGAGTATTCTTTCCCCACTTCTATAGACAGACTCTTTGGCCCTATGAAGCTGACTAAGTTTAGTTGTGGATCATGGTTTGTTGTTGTTAAATTTTAACCAGGTCTTGCTGAAGACACAGATGTCCACACAGAAGCCAATACAGAATGTGACAGTGTATGTCAGCTCACCCAAGTCAGCTGTTAAATCTGTAATGGACAGCATATATGGGGTGGCGTCCATGTCAGGATGGGTTCAGATCCCTTACCTGACCAGAGGTCATGGTAGTGAGTGGGCACAAAGGAGGATAGGATGTCCCCTATCAATAAAGGATGCCAATACGCAAGTGGGCACATTGACTTTACGGCAGGAATGGACCAAAGCCAAGTGAGATGGAAGGACAGAGGGAGACAACCTGTCTGGACTACATACTCCCTGTAGAAGGAGAGGGAAAAAGACAAGGAAATGAATACTTGTGTTTATGTTACTTTTGAGTCCTTTTGTAAAGTATTTGTGTTAATAAATCATTTATTTGAACCCGGGAAATGTGTCTGGGCAGTGGTAATTGGATTTGGGGTGCTGCAATGCCCCGCCATTGGCCAAACATCTTAAAAACACCCCAACCACTACAATCAAAGCAGACCTACAGTTACAAATTTGCCTCATTAGTCCACCTTCTCACAGTGTTAATCACTAGCTTAGATAACTTTAACTTATTACTATAGGTTGGTAGCAGATGAATGAAAAAGTGATCACAGAATCCCAGCACTGCATGGGAGACAATAATTCTTTACTGTCTTTACTGAATAACAGTGGTCCAGTATGTTTCTGTTTCTGGTAGGGCACTTAATGTGCTGTATAAATGTTAGTAGTTTGTGGCTGAGATTTTCTCTGTTAAAATCCCACAGAATAAGGGGACTTTTGGTAATTTTGCTCTGTAGTTGGTATGTGGTCAGTTACTGCAGTTGTTGCAGCACCTCATTTACACAAGCATGCAATTAACAACATATGGTACTTCTTGCAAAGCTTTACCAGCTTCACTCCATACTCATCTCTACTGCCTAATCCTTGAAGGTCCAATGATACCCTTGACCCTTTCATTTCCTATTTTGACTTCAAAATCTCCAATAATTATTTCTTATTCTCTCCAGAATGGATCACCTTGCATTTACAACCAGATCTTGGAATTAATGTTATAAATTTTCCCGTCTCTTTACAATGTTTTTCTGCAGACCTCATAATTTCCACATTCATATTCTCTATCTCTTCTATCACATAAGCCAAATTCCCTGGAACCAGTTAAGCCTCTCAAATTCCACATGTGAACATTCCTACCTGTTTTCTTAGGCTCTTCTCATTTAATTCTCTTTTTTTTGCACATTTCTATTCTCCTTTTGCACCACTTACAGGATAATATTATGGGTTCACCTCATGCACTACAATCCCCCAACCAAGCCAGCCAGTCATTATCTTGCTCTATGCTCTATGACCTACCTTTAACCATATTGTTTCCTTTGGTAGTACATCACTATTGTTTATTCTTAGGGTTTTTAGGATGTGTTAGAGGTTCCCAGTTCCATCATGTTCCCAACAGTTCCATCTTTACCCAGAAAGTCTGTGCCAATTGGTACTTCTAAAGATCTTGTGCTTGTTACATGTCATTCATTCCACCATTGACGCATTAGTTTTCTCTTGTTTTCTTCACTAGTTCTAGGTTGCTGCCCCCTAGCAGATGGTAGATTCCCTTTAGTCTGGCTTATACCTTCCAACAGGTACGCCAGAATCTCAGTGTATTTTCAGGAAAATATATGGCAAACAAGGTCACCAATGAGCACAGCATACTTGCTGTGAAAAATGCTTTGGTGAATTTCACTAATCAAAACTAGTTATTACCTTCTGAGAAAACCTAATCCTACATGGTAATGCTTTTCTTGATTGCTTTACACAGAAACAGGATTTAATAATAACATTATTAAAACCCCATGTAAAATAATTATTATAATTTTATAGTATTATTTGCCTCTAATTTTTATTTATTTAAATTTTTTACTGATTTTATTGAAATCACATAACATTACATACAAATACATCAATTTTATAAGAATAGGATTGAAAACAAATCAACCCCCACCCCTGAGAAAGAGAGCATGGCCAGCAGAATAAAACTTAAACCTAGTAAAAATAAGCAAATAGATAAAGTAATAAGTGAATATAGATAAATGGAGAAGACAAAAAAAGAGAATAGGGAGAGAATCTGCTTCCTCAGTGCTTTAAAAGCTTATTCTAAAATGTTATTGATTAGATCCTGCCAGGTTTGGAAAAATTTCTGCACAGATCCTCTAAGTGAAAATTTTATTTTTTCCAATTTCAAATAATATATAATAGCAGTTACCCATTGACTTAAAAGGGGAGAGTTAGGATTCTTCCAGTTGAGCAAGATAAGTCTACGTGCCAATAGTGTAGTGAAGGCAATTAAAGTGGAGAAGGACAAACAAACTGTAAGTCCATCTGGAAGTACACCAAACACAGCTGTTAGTGGATTAGGAGGGATTGTGACACCAAGGCTGTCTGAAAGTGATTTAAAAATCTTGGTCCAAAATGATGTTAGTTTGGTGCAGGCCCAAAACATGTGACCCAGTGAGGCTGGAACTTGATTGCAGCGTTCACAGGTTGGATCTTGCCCTGGAAACATTTTGGACAATTTTAAGCGAGACAGATGTGCTCAATATATAATTTTGAGTTGAATAACTGTATGCTTTGCACATATGGAGCTCAAGTGAATTCTCTGCATTGCTACCTTCCGCTCCTATTCTGATATGCTGAGGGAGAGATCCTTTTCCCATTGTCCTTTT
The DNA here is from genome assembly GCF_900747795.2 of Erpetoichthys calabaricus. Lineage (NCBI taxonomy): Eukaryota > Metazoa > Chordata > Cladistia > Polypteriformes > Polypteridae > Erpetoichthys > Erpetoichthys calabaricus. The sequence continues at coordinate 124,222,957 of NC_041402.2, read as the reverse complement.
GGATCTTTGAAAGGGAGGGACTGTAAAATGGTTTTATATATTGCAGAGATGCTGTCTAAGTCCTTGAGACTGATGAATATTTTTTCCAGCATAGAGGGAGGTGGGAGATGAGGGAAATTGGGCAGGTTCTGGTTAACAAAGTTTCTAATTTGAAGATAGTGAAAAAAATGTGTTGCTGCAAAGTTAAATTTAAAATGTAACTGTTCATAGGCTGTAAAGACATTGTCTATGTACAGATCTCTAAGTGATTTAATCTTAAATGTTTTCCAGACATTAAAAACTGCATATGTTTGTGATGGTTGAAAAAGGTGGTTCTCGTGCAGTGGTGCCACCGATAAATGATTATCTATCTTAAAATGTTTCTTACATTGGTTCCATATTCTGAGTGAGTGAAGCACTATTGGGTTATTAGTATATTGGCGATAATTTGCATTTATTGGGGCACAAAGCAAGGAATATAAAGATGAACTGCAGGATTCTATTTCTATTGTAGACCAAGCCTGCATATGTTCATCTATTTGTTTCAATGACCAGGTTTTAATATGTTGTACGTTTGCTGCCCAGTAGTAAAACTGAACTTTAGGTAGAGCCATGCCACCTTCTGCCTTTGGCCTTTGTAGGGTCGCTCTTTGGATACATGGATGTTTTGAATTCCAAATAAATTTGGTTATGGTTGAATCTAATTTCTTGAAGAATGATTTATTGATGTATATTGGAATATTTTGAAATAAAAAGAGAAGCTTAGGGAGGATATTCATCTTAACAATGTTAATTCTTCCAGCTAAAGTGAGATGAATTTTTAAATGGTCTTATTATGAAATGTAAATTGCAAAATTAACACTGATAACTATAGTGACCCAGATTTCTTGGCTAATAAATTTTGATGCTGAATTCTATCTTCAACAACTATTTAAGGTAATTTTACAGATCTTTGTGAAAAAGGTGACACATAAATGGTGCTGTAAAAATAGTTTTCTGTAAATGTAAACTTGACTCTGCAGTGTGTTTTACTTTTACAAGTCAAAATATATATTAGGTTATCCTTTGAAAGTTAAATAATATATCATTAAATACCCATTTTCTTTCTTTTTTTTAAATTTTATACCTTTCGTATCAAATACAAAATCATTTTAGGGAGTGTAAGAGCCATTTGCTAGTTATTAGTGCATAGTCTATGGGAGATTCTTACAACCCCCATAAGTTGAATTGAATTGCTTTATTCTAACTATTTCTAGCCTCATTATACTCAATTAGTGACCTGCCTTGCCATGTGTAAGGCATTGAGGGCACATGGTTTTAAACCATGCCTTACATGCCCAGTAACATGAAAGACAACGTGCTCTATTGAATGTACAGCGTTGTAAGTTTAAACTGTACTGAAGAAGTAAAGCATCTTTAAGTACTGAAACAACTAAAATTTGACAAGAAAAGCTAAGTTTAGAGAAGATATTTTTTCAAATGTTTTGCCTTTTATTATATGTGTGCAACAATCTTTTTTATTATTGTGTGGACTGACTGCTTTGAATTTTCACTAAATCTTCTAAAACGAACTTTTGGACTTAGAGATTTCTTTCAGCACGAGTTTTACCTGTGCTTGATCCTGCCTTACGCACCTGCAGCTACAAGGAGTGCTACGGTATGTGTGTAGAATGCTAAATCCTATGTTAGCTTTCTCTTATAAACGATTACTCGATAGTGCCACCGATGTCATTGTTACAAAATACATACAGTGTAAGAGAAACGCATATTAAACCTCTTTACAAGCACTAGAAATATACTTGTAAGAAAGATGGTACATTTAACTGCTTAGAAACTGCTAAAAGAATCAGTATGCAATCATTGTGCTTGGTCATTCCTGTCTTATAAGAGAGAGAAACTGACAGCACTATGCAGGAAATGTGATTCCTGGTGATGCTGTCTCAGTAGTGTGCTGTCATTACCTTGTCAAGTGCTGGGGTCTATTCTTCCAGTTATTGCAAGAACTTCAAATGAAATAAACAACAGCTGTGTCTATCAAAATCTCACTGAGCCACTACAGGAGATAAATAATACTGTAGAGAAGTAACACACATCTTAGAAGAGACGCCCTGAAACTCAATCTGATTGCATCACACTAGCTTGAGCATGATATCTGGTGCCTACCAATTATTACTTATTTTTCATTTAGCTTTTGTTTACTGTGATTTTTCATAAATACTCATTCTCAAGGTGCACATTTTTATTTTAAAGAACATAATAAAACCATATTAAATCTATTTCCCATAGTCAGCCTTAACAGCATACTTTCAAATATATACCACAAACAATATGTATTATTGTTTACTTCTTTTGTATTTTACAATTTTTAAACTTTTAGAATAGATTAGATTAGGATTAATTTTATTAATCACAAATGAAAATTTAGAAGCATATAGCAGCAGAAACAAAAAAAACAAGGATACAGACTTATAAGAAAAATAATAAAAACCAATCAATAAATGCATAATGTATATTGTGCAGAATTTGCAAATTGAATTTAAAATTACAAAATGAACTTATAGAGTATCAACATTTACTTTGGGGCATCAGGATGAAGCATTGAATTGCTTCATAGTATCAAATAGAAAAGACCCCCAAGATGCAGTTCTTAACACATTGTGGTGGAATGTGCCTGTGACAAAAAGTGCTCCAAGACAGCACCTCTTGGAGGGGATGGAGAGGATTTTTCATGATGACATCCAATTTTGCCACCATCCTTTTTTCCACAACTGTTTCCAGTGTGTCCTGTTAGTCCTGCGATAGACCAGGCTTTCCTGATAAGTTTGTTCAGGTATTATGCTTCTTTTGAGCTCAAATTGCTTCCCCAGGAGACTGCAGCTTAGAACAATACACTGACTACTGCTGACTAATAGAATATTTCCAGGAACTTTAAGCAAACTATACATTCAAAATGAAAGTGTTGTATACTTTGTGAATATGAAATTATGTAATTATTAATCAAGTTTTAGTTAATTCGTAGGTCAACAAATTCAGGACTTAAAGATTTACTGTATTTATCTCATGCAAACTAAATTTTAAAAATATAGTTTTTGTACTTTAATTGCAAATGCTAATTATGCTATGTATTAAAATTATTAATTAAATTCATTGTTGATAAATCTGGGAAAACCAACTTTATTGCAGATAAAATGATTCCAAGTTCTCCTCTAGTGAAAATCCAGCTTGCCAAAGTATAAAGCCTCTAATATAAAGGATATGATTTTTACAAATATAGTTTCTAGGGTGCACATAAATCCTTCTAGAAAAAAACTTATTTATGGCAGTCCTTGAGTTTCTAATGGATTTTGGAGAGCAGGGGCCTCATACATAACGCTATGCATAGAATTCACACTAAAACATGGCATACGGACAAAAGTGGAAATGTGCATACACACAAAAAAACTTCAGATGCACAAAACCATTAGTACGCTAACTTCCACGCACTTCCGCTACATACATTCCAGTCAGCGTGATAAATAACACTCATGCACATGCCTACCGCCCCCCTAGACTCCTCCCAGAATTTTGCATATTTTAATATGCAAATCAATATAAATAGCCGCTTAAGTTTAGTGTTCTGTGAAAAGACAATGGCAAAAATATGGGGAAAAATAGAAGAATTTTAGCAAATACCAAGCTGAGGCAAGGAAAAAATACTATTTGTTGGTTTAAACAGTGGTATAAACAACAAAAGGAGGTTGATTGAAAGTTCCAGTTCAGAAAGTCACACATAAAAAAGAAATGGTCAGATATCAAAGTTGCTGTAAAAAGGTGAGTCGTTGCCCACTATCTGAGTGTCATACGGAAGTATATTAGGGTACAGAGAAAAGAAAGCAAATAGGGACACTGTTAAAAAAGGTCAAAATGTCCACTTCAATCTCGTAGTTTATTTTCTCATTAATGTAGAACGTCATAAACTTCATCCTAAAATAGTTTAATTTACTAGTTTCCCAAATCTCATCGTAACTAAAATAGCAAGTTAAATGCTTCATATTCTATGTGTTCTTCTATATACTCTGTGTGTAAATCACTACGTGCTTCTTAAATGGGCTTTCTCTTATGCCAACAGGACACAGAATACATTACATTCATGATATTACAGTTCTCTGAACAATTTAAATACTAAGATGTATACTTGATATCATTTTCAGAATGAAAGGAATTAAAGCATGTATTAAACATTAATGCACAGTGGCGCAGCTGCTTGCTACACAATGCGCTACTGTCGATTAAATAATTTTTTGCATTAGTACTGTCTCTTGCAAACGTACTAACCTCCAATTCCTGTCATTCCTTTTTTTCTCCAAGTAACTAATAGCCACATAATCAGCTCTTTAATAAATGTCAAGCCATAGAACGGCGATTCTTCAAAACTTTTAAGGAACATTGAAATATCTTCATTTTACATGTTTAATGATTCCATCCATCTATTCATCCAGGGTCACGCCTTTCCTAGCAAGTAAACAGTGCAAAGCACGAACAATCCCTGAATGGGGAGCAAGCTAAAATTAAAAATTTAAAAGTTAAAATTTATCTGTATAATGTAATACAACAACAACAACATTTATTTATATAGCACATTTTCATACAAAAAAGTAGCTCAAAGTGCTTTACATAATGAAGAAAAGAAAAATAAAAGACAAAGTAAGAAATTAAAATAAGTCAACATTAATTAACCTAGAATAAGAGTAAGGTCCGATGGCCAGGGAGGACTGAAAAAACAAAAAAAAAACTCCAGACGGCTGGAGAAAAAAATTAAATCTGCAGGGGTTCCAGGCCACGAGACTGCCCAGTCCCCTCTGGGCATTCTACCTAACATAAATTAAATAGTCCTCTTTGTATTTAGGGTTCTCACGGAAGGACTTGATGATGATGGTCATGCAGACTTCTGGCTTTTAATCCATCACTGTTGGAACATCACGGTGCTTTGAGTAGATGGTGGTGGCGCACCACCAAAAGGACACCGGAAAAGGAAACAGAAGAGAGAGTAGGGGTTAGTACAGATTTTAGAGCCACTATGAATAGTTATTATAATGAATTGGAATATACAGAGTATCAGGACTAAATTACATTGAAGTTATGAGAAGGCCATGTTAAAATAATGTGTTTTCAGCAGTTTTTTGAAGTGCTCCACTGTATTAGCCTGGCGAATTCCTATTGGCAGTCTATTCCAGATTTTAGGTGCATAACAGCAGAAGGCCGCCGCACTACTTCTTTTAAATTTTGCTCTTGGAATTCTAAGGAGACACTCACTTAAGGATCTGAGGTTACGATTTGGAATATAAGATGTCAGACATTCCGATATATAAGATGGGCGAGATTATTTAAGGCTTTATAAACCATAAGCACAATTTTAAAGTCAATCCTGAATGGCACAGGTAACCAGTGTAGTGACATCAAAACTAGAGAAATGTGCTCGGATTTTCTTGTCCTGGTTAGGATTCTAGCAGCTGCATTCTGCACTAGTTGCAAACAATTTATGTCTTTTTTGGGTATTCCTGAGAGGATTGCGTTACAGTAATCTAGTCGACTGAAAACAAACACGTTAACTAATTTCTCAGCATCTTTCAATGATATAAGAGGTCTAACTTTTGCTATGTTTCTTAAGTGAAAAAATGCTGTCCTAGTGATCTGATTAATATGCGATTTAAAATTCAGATTACACTCAACAGTTACCCCTAAGCTTTTTACCTCCGTCTTGACTTTTAATCCTAATGTATCCAGTTTATTTCTAATAGTCTCATTGTATCCATTATTGCCAATCACTAAGATTTCAGTTTTCTCTTTATTTAGCTTGAGAAAGTTACTATTCATCCATTCAGAAATACAAGTCAGACATTGTGTTAGTGAATCAAGAGAATCGGGGTCATCAGGTGCTATTGATAACTACAGCTGTGTGTCATCAGCATAGCTGTGGTAGCTCACGTTGTGCCCCAAGATAATCTGACCTAACGGAAGCATGTAGATTGAGAAGAGCAGCGGACCCAGGTTAGAGCCTTGTGGAACACCATATTGGATATCATGTGTCTTTGAGTTGTAATTACCACAACTAACAAAGAATTTTCTCCCTGCCAGGTAGGATTCAAACCAATTTAAGACACTGCCAGAGAGGCCCACCCATTGACTAAGGCGAAATCTAAGAATATTATGATCAATGGAGTCAATTGCGGCACTCAGATCTAAGAGGATGAGAACAGATAAATGGCCTTTGTCTGCATTACTAGTCATTTACTACTTTAACAAGTGCAGTTTCTGTGCTGTGATTTTTTCTAAAACCTGACTGAAATTTATCAAGAATAATATGTTTATTGAGGTGGTCATTTAACTGCATAATGACTGCCTTCTCTAGAATTTTACTTAAGAAAGGCAGGTTAAAGATGTGTCTAAAATTTTCAAGAGCAGAGGGGTCAAGATTATTTTTCTTAAGTAGGGGTTTAACTACAGCAGTCTTAAGACATTCTGGGAAGACCCCCGTATCTAATGACGAATTTACTATGTCAAGAATATTATCGATTAGCACGCCTGATACTTCTTTGAAAAAATTTGTTGGTATTGGGTCAAGGACGCAGGTGGAGGGTTTCAGTTGAGAAATTATTTTATGTAAATCAGGTAAATCTATCCTAGTGAAAGAGTTTAATTTGTTTATAACGGATTACTGGGGTTTTCATTTTCATTCATTAATTTTTTGATTGAAAAATGCAGCAATAGCCTCACAGGTTTTACTAGAAGTACATAGTAGGCATTCCTTTGAGTTACCTGGGTTTAGCAGACGATCAATCATAGAGAATAAGACTCTGGGATTACTAGCATTGTTATTTATAATCTTAGAGAAATGGCAGCGTCTCTCAAGACGGACTGTGTTATTGTATTCTGTTATTTTAACTTTTAATATTTCATACTGGATAGTTAGTTTAGTCTTCCTCCATTTACGCTCAGCTCTACGGCATGTTCTCTTTCAATCAGACACTCTTTGGGTCTTTCATGGTATAACAGTGCTAGAAGATTTTTTAACTGTCTTTTCAGGTGCAACTATGTCAACAGCAGCTCTCACTTTAGTATTAAATCTTTCCACCTTATTATTTACATTATCCTTGCTATTATAGTTGGCACTATAAACGGACTGATTACTTAGAATGTTTGTAAGTTTTAAAGCTGCTGATGAGTCAAAGAAGTGTTATTTAACAATATGCTTCTCATGAGTGTTTTCTATCATTATTTCTGTATTAGAAAGTAGAAGAAAATGGTCTGATAGACCCGTATCAATGACCTGCTTTATATCAACTTTTAGTCCTTTAGTAATTACTAAGTCTAACATATGACCTGCTTTATGTGTAGGCTGATTAACGAGATGTCTCAAATCAAAAGGAGGTTCATGAATTCTTTTACTTTTTGGTCACACTGATTATTTATATGAAAATTAAAGTCGCCGACTATTAAGAGTGTGTCATAGTTCGTAATTAAAATTGACATTAAGTCAGAGAATTCCTCAAAGAAAGACGCGTTAAATTTAGGAGGTCTATACATGGATAATACTAGAACGTGAGAATCTCTCATGAATAACAACGGCGAGATACCCAAAGGACTTGAATTTACCAAAACTGACATCTTTACATTTTAACGGGCTTGAGTAAATGTTTGCTAGTCCGCTGCCTCTCTTTTCTTGGCGATCCGCACAAGTAAAACTGTAATCTGGAGGCACAGATTCGATTAAAACAGCTGCGCCCTCTGAGCTAAGCCACGTTTCACTTAGTGCAATAAAATCAATTTTTCTATCACCAATAAGATCGTTGATAAAAACGTTTTGTTAGTTAAAGCTCTAACACTTAAATAGTGCCATATTTATTGTTTCGGAGGGGCAGAGATGAATACTATGTGTGTTATTGATATTTGGAACAGGAACTAAGTTATTTTTATTAGCGCCGCTCTGTGTGTATTTTTTGTTTAATCCATAGTCTGTTATTATAGTTTTAATACATTGTTCATCTAAAGTAGTAATTTTAATTAAATTATTGGTGTTTATGCCGTATTGCCTAGATTTTCTATAATATACATACTTTACTGCATTTCATCTTAAAAATTATATCAAGAGCTCCAAGAAGATAGCACTTGGAAATTTAAATCGACTTAGAAATCAGTTGTCATCATCTGTAAATATGTACTCTCTTCTTTTTTTTTATTGACTTTATTAAAATCAAATAACATTCCATACAAATAACTTAAGTTTTACAAAAAAAAATGGTTCGAAACAAATCAACCCCAACCCCTAAGAAAGAGAGTTAGGTCAGCAATGTAAAATTTTATGCTAGTAAAAATAAGTAAATAGATAAATTAATAAATGAATAAAGATAAATGGAGTCAAAGAGGGGAGAGAACCTGCTTCCTCAATTTAAATGCTTATTCTAAAATGTTATTGATTAGATCCTGCCAGGTTTTGAAAAACTTTTGTACAGATCCTGTAAGTGCGAATTATATTTTTTCCAGTTTCAAATAGTATATAACATCAGTTACCCACTAACTTAGAATAGGTGAGTTAAAATTCTTCCAGTTGAGCAAGATATGTCTACATACCAGTTGTGTAGCAAAGGCAGTTACAGTTTGTTTGTCCTCTTCCACTTTAAGCCCATCTGGAAGTACACCAAACACAGCTGTTAGTGGATTAGGAATACACACTCTCTTCTACTGAATTGAATTGAATTTCTTTATTGTTATTGTATGGTACAATGAGATTCAATATGCAAATCCTCCATAAATTTATTTTCCTATAAAATTATAAAATAACAACAACAATAATAATAATAACAATAACAACAATAATACGATTAAAAAAAACAATGAATATACAGCATGTAAGTATAAGTGGCTCAGGTTGTGCAATATTACAACTGTACTGCAAGTTTAAAGCGAGGTAGTTGTACTTATAAGTACAAACAGTTCTACCGCAAGCACTTGATCGACTGATTGAGTGCATTTAGAGCTTGATGAAACTACTTCTGAACCGCCAGGTCCCGCAGGAAAGGCTCTGAAGCATTTGACATATGGCAGAGGTTCAAATAGACTGTGCACATGGCTGAGGCAGTATGTGCTAGATGCTGTATCCCAATAATCCTGTTTCCGATCATCTGCTGTAAAGCTCCCATACTCAGATGCACTGGGTTAAAATGCTCTGAGTGGTGCACCGAAATTAACAACGCTAAAGCAGCTATAGTATTTGGAATAGTTTGGCAATTCTGTGCACTATTATACTGTTACAGATTGATTACAATCAGGTGCCTTAAACTAATAAACAATATGTGGTTAATTTCACTGTATTTGATAAAGCTGAGTCAGGGATGTAAATATAAAAAATTAAGGGAAACCACAAAGGAACAGTAGCACTGCTTTGATGTTGGGTGCTGCCAGTTTGCAAAACCGAGCCGTATGAACATGTTAAGGCTGGCATGAGAATGAGCTTGGCTTTATGGCAAGTTTAGTTTTTATACATCGCGATGTGAGCATGGAAACGGGCGTACACAACATTTTCGTGCGTATGCACCATTTACACATGAGGCCGCAGGTGTTGCTAAAAACTTAGTGTGATGTAGGAAAAAAGGCCAGAGTCTAGAGAGAGGCAGTCCTTGGTGTTGGTTTTATAGTGAGCTGCTGGGTAAACCATTCCACCCTCATATATGTTGTTTATTGTTTTATATTTGGTTCATCCTCAGTTTGAATTCTTCTTGTATGTATCCCTCACTCTGTCTTCCTGTTTTTTAAAGACCCAGTTTCTCCATGCTATGGAGACGTTCTGCATGGAGGTCTGTTAGAAGTGCCCTCTACTAGCATAATCTAAATGTCATCTGGGTGGAAATCAGTGGACTAATTGCTTAATTTAAACATTATAAATAGGACATTTTCCTTTTTCCCCCTAATGAAATTTTTGCTGTACATTTTTTTTTTCTGGGGCTAATATATAAAAGAGCATTTATGTCATTTAGCTTTATTAATTATGTACTAAGTGTGAAATGATGCTTTGTACAGTTGATTACACAGAGGTTGATTGTGTAGATAAAATCTCAATAGAAACTAATTATTGAACATTTTAAATTAAATATAAACATAAAAAATAATAATCAATCTGATGTGCTAGCTTTTAATACTGACAGCAGTTAAAAGTCCTAAAAGAACATACAATACAGTAATCCCTCCTCCATCGCGGGGGTTGCGTTCCAGAGCCACCCGCGAAATAAGAAAATCCGCGAAGTAGAAACCATATGTTTATATGGTTATTTTTATATTGTCATGCTTGGGTCACAGATTTGCGCAGAAACACAGGAGGTTGTAGAGAGACAGGAAGGTTATTCAAACACTGCAAACAAACATTTGTCTCTTTTTCAAAAGTTTAAACTGTGCTCCATGACAAGACAGAGATGACAGTTCCGTCTCACAATTAAAAGAATGCAAACATATCTTGCTCTTCAAAGGAGTGTGCGTCAGGAGCAGATATTGTCAGAGAGATAGAGAAAAGCAAACAAATCAATAGGGCTGTTTGGCTTTTAAGTATGCGAAGCACCGCGGCACAAAGTTGTTGAGGGCGGCAGCTCACACCCCCTCCGTCAAGCGCAGAGAAAGAGAGAGATAGAGAGAGACAGAGAAAAACAAACAATCGAAAATCAATACGTGCCCTTCGTGCTTTTAAGTATGCGAAGCACCGTGCAGCATGTCGCTTCACGAAGCAGCTGAACAGAAGGTAGCAACGTGAAGATAATCTTTCAGCATTTTTAGACGAGCGTCCGTATCGTCTAGGTGTGCAAACAGCCCCCTACGTCAGGATCAGAGAAAGTCAGCGCAAGAGAGAGAGAGAGAAAAGTAAGTTGGGTAGCTTCTCAGCCATCTGCCAATAGCGTCCCTTGTATGAAATCAACTGGGCAAACCAACCGAGGAAGCATGTACAAGAAATTAAAAGACCCATTGTCCGCAGAAATCCGCGAACCAGCAAAAAATCTACGATATATATTTAAATATGCTTACATATAAAATCCGTGATAGAGTGAAGCCGCGAAAGGCGAAGCGCGATACAGCGAGGGATTACTGTATGCAGAATAAAACATCTAACAGTGTATGCCTCACAAACAAAGCACTGCCACACTTAACTTTTAAGTACGATCTTGGTAGCTAATGTGGATTACATACAGTATGTCATGATTGAGCCTAAAGGTAAGTGCATAGACCTGTAATAATTCTTACTGATGATGCTGCTGAAAGTTCAAGTCACAGAACATGAAGTGGAACAATGTTAGTTAGTGAACTGGAAAAAAAATGCTGAACAGACTTTCAGTGAACTGGACTCATTAGATGAATGAGTAACGAGCAAAATTCATAGTTGCAGATAAATGTTAAATGCAAGAAACCAATGATCTGTATGCTTAAATTAACATTTCTAATTAATCTAGATTAACATTGAATAAGTTAAAATATCCTAAGTACTTCTACAGAAACATTAACTAACATAAATAAACATTAACTAAACCTTTGTACAATTACATTAAGGTAAACAGTTTGAACTTGAGATTTGTTTTGACACAACAGTTTGAAAAGTACTTGTAATTTTTATTTTTATTGATTGTGGAAAAAGATGATCTGCTGTGGCAACCCCTAACGGAAGCAGCCAAAGGAAGAAAAAGTAGGACTGAAACACTGTGCACATAAAAGGCAATTTCAACGACTCAATGTCCATAATAGTCCTGGTTCAGATGGAATTTCAGGATGTATTTATATCCTTTAGACTGTGAAACTGCATTTTTATTGACATTTTAATGCATCACTGACATGATGTTTGCTCCCTGTCTCCTTCAAAAAGACAATTTTCCCAGTGCCAAGAAAATAAAAATAGGACCATCTTAATTGTCACCAACTGGTAGCCCCCATTCCTTTGATACTTAGTGTTTTGACAGATTGGTGCCAGAATACATTAAACATATTTGTTCAGATATCTTGGACTTACTCCAGTTGTCATATCATCACAGCCGGCACAAAAAAGATTCCATATCCCTTTCACTTTCACTTTGTACCATCCTCACACACCAGTACAACTTGACTATTGCTTATATACTATATTTTAGCATTTAACGTTGTTCTATCAAAGTTGATAACAAAACTCCTTGACTGTAGACTTAATATCATTCTTTGAAACTAGAGTTTGGACTTTCTAACTGTTAGACATTAGCATGTGTGGACTGACAACATTACTTCTTTCACAATGACGCTGTACACAGACACTGCACAAGGTAGTACCAAGCCTCTTGTACTCCTTTTTTACCTATGACTGGTGAACTTATATATTGTTCTACATTTGTAATACTTAGATTTGCAGTATAAATCATGTAGGTTTTTGTTGCAAGTATGGGCAGGTAAGTATTTTATTAATTGATTTACCATAAATGAGCTGATTGTAGATGCCTATCCTAAGTATTGCATAAGCAGTAATGTCTACACATCAAACAGCAATAGAACTGGTTCTGTCTGAAGGGAAAAACACCTGTTGTTGTCTTCAGATTAAGCACCTCCTGGACTGGTCAAATAAAGACTATTAAATAATGGTCTTCTGAAAACAGTCTCAAGCAAACCAATTCTTTCTTAAAAGATAAGCCAATGCTCAGTTTAGCCTTTGAACTTTCTCAGGTATAAGAACTGTTTGTCTCACCACACACCTGTCAAACCCTGTTTATTGTTTTCTGACATCAAAGCCATGTTTATAACGTCAGCGGCACATTCTCAGGATTCAGGGAGTTACAGTGCATCCGGAAAGTATTCTCAGCGCATCACTTTTTCCACATTTTGTTACATTACAGCCAAATTCCAAAATGGATTAAATTCATTTTTTTCCTCAGAATTCTGCACACAACACCCCATAATGACAATGTGAAAAAAAGTTTACCTGAGATTTTTGCAAATTTATTAAAAATAAAAAAAACTGAGAAATCACATGTACATAAGTATTCACAGCCTTTGCTCAATACTTAGTCGATGCACCTTTGGCAGCAATTACAGCCTCAAGTCTTTTTGAATATGATGCCACAAGCTTGGCACACCTATCCTTGGCCAGTTTCGCCCATTCCTTTTTGCAGCACCTCTCAAGCTCCATCAGGTTGGATGAGAAGCGTCGGTGCACAGCCATTTTAAGATCTTTCCAGAGATGTTCAATCGGATTCAAGTCTGGGCTCTGGCTGGGCCACTCAAGGACATTCACAGAGTTGTCCTGAAGCCATGCCTTTGATATCTTGGCTGTATGCTTAGGGTCGTTGTCCTGCTGAAAGATGAACCGTCGCTCCAGTCTGAGGTCAAGAGCGCTATGGAGCAGGTTTTCATCCAGGATGCCTCTGTACATTGCTGCAGTCATCTTTCCCTTTATCCTGACTAGTCTCCCAGTTCCTGCCGCTGAAAAACATCCCCACAGCATGATGCCTCCACCACCATGCTTCACTGTAGGGATGGTGCCAGGTTTCCTCCAAACGTGATGCCTGGCATTCACTCCATAGAGTTCAATCTTTGTCTCATCAGACCAGAGAATTTTCTTTCTCATGGTCGGAGAGTCCTTCAGGTGCCTTTAGGCAAACTCCAGCCGGGCTGCCATGTGCCTTTTACTAAGGAGTGGCTTCCGTCTGGCCACTCTACCATACAGGCCTGATTGGTGGATTGCTGCAGAGATGGTTGTCCTTCTGGAAGGTTCTCCTCTCTCCACAGAGGACCTTTGGAGCTCTGACAGAGTGACCATTGGGTTCTTGGTCACCTCCCTGACTAAGGCCCTTCTCCCCCGATCGCTCAGTTTAGATGGCCGACCAGCTCTAGGAAGAGCCCTGCTGGTTTCGAACTTCTTCCACTTACAGATGATGGAGGCCACTGTGTTCACTGGGACCTTCAAAGCAGCAGAAGTTTTTCTGTAACCTTCCCCAGATTTGTGCCTCGAGTCAATCCTGTCTTGGAGGTCTACAGACAATTCCTTTGACTTCATGCTTGGTTTGTGCTCTGACATGAACTGTCAACTGTGGGACCTTATATAGACAGGTGTGTGCCTTTCCAAATCATGTCTAACCAACTGAATTTACCACAGGTGGACTCCAATTAAGCTGCAGAAACATCTCAAGGATGATCAGGGGCAACAGGATGCACCTGAGTTCAATTTTGAGCTTCATGGCAAAGGCTGTGAATACTTATGTACATGTGCTTTCTCAATTTTTTTATTTTTAATAAATTTGCAAAAATCTCAAGTAAACTTTTTTCAAATTGTCATTATGGGGTGTTGTGTGTAGAATTCTGAGGAAAAAAAATGAATTTAATCCATTTTGGAATAAGGCTGTAACATAACAATATATGGAAAAAGTGATGCGCTGTGAATACTTTCCGGATGCACTGTATGTCTCATTCCATCTAATAACTATTGATCTGCAAGGGTTTAATGGTTGAATAACATCCTTGGGCTATAAAACAGAGAATAAGGAGTCTGGACCCAATGGCCAGTTTAATTAGAGCACATGTGTTTTGTTCATAGCCATTATCCAACGCTTATTTTTAATTATATTATTTTGGTTACTGTATATAACTTTGAATTTGCTGGTTAATAAATTCTTAATTTTAGTAAAGCATGTCTGATCTTTGACCTGCAAGTATTAATGTTGAAAAGGTTTAACCCTTTTTCCCAGTGTGCACATGCTGGAAACTCGGCCTGTGAGGTTCACATTCTGCTTATCTGTAGTTTGTATTTTTTCAACAGTTGGACTTTGAATTAAATATAACACACATTAAGTTAAGCTGCCTTGCAGTTTTATTCTGGAACACATGCTAAGGAATAGCACTTAGCCTTTCAGGTTTCATATAAGCTATAATTCTTATAACACAAGCTACTTAGTCCTTTAAGTTTCATTATAAAGAACATGCTAGATAAATAGTGCATAACCTCTGAGGTTATACATAAAAGATAACTATTAGCCTTAGTTGTATATAACCAGAAGCTTTGCAAAGGATAGGATGTCAATGCTAACTCAAGTATTACAGTAACTTATAATCAATTCATTACAGCCAAGACCACAACAAATAAATAAAAAACAAAAGTATCAGCCCTTACAATATCTGGTGTCATAGTGATACACAGACTCTTCTTGATTAGTTAAACAGATGCATTGGGAGTATGTAATTGGACTGAAAATAAAAAAGCAAACATTTTCTGCCAGTTACTAGGTTTCTTAAATGAAAAATAATCTTAGAGATACCTCATCTTCTTTAAGAGTACATCATCTACAGATGTCCATACAACTCAACACTTCCTGTTCCTCCTTCGTTATTTTCTAATCATCTTAGAAAAATATATTTTTAACAAAATAGCTTGGGTCCCTTTGCTCACAAGTCTTATATGTTTTTCCCAGCCATGTGATTTTATAAGAGCAGCCATTCTGGGTTCTACTACAGCAGCTTAGAAGGTGAAACAAGTATATGTAATGTGAAGTGTTTACATTTTATAGGATTCAGGATACTCAAACAAAACCATGTAAACAAAAAAGTGGCTCCAAAAGATATGTTAGCATAAAGATAAAATACAAGAGATGTACAATAATTGGAAGAACTTAAAGTAGCAAAAAAAAAAAAACCAAGAAATCAAATCTGTTGACCCTGTATTCTCTTACTAGTAGGTATTGTCCCCTGTCTACCAGGTGGGTTGCGTAATGTGCATTCTTCCTCAGTATATATACACATTATCATCCTTTTTATTTGCCTCTCAATTTCTTCCATCTCTGTCTTTTCATGGCATTGAAGCTAAAATTCAGTGGCCTTTCAATTTTATATATCTTGAATATTCTGCACAAAGTTGAAAAACACCTTGGTTCTTCACAGTACTCTCATACTTTAATCTTTAATAATTCAGCTTTATCCATCAATGGCAAACCTATTACATTTTCTGCTTCGGCATCACAGATCTCTGGGAAATTCTAACAACGTAGGACTTTGTATCTTCCAATTGAAAAGGTTCAGTTTCTCTACATCTAATAACGCTAACCTTTACAAATACCATACATTTACACTGGCTGTTACAGACTCAAATCAAAAGTATGTTTTTATTGTATAACAGTAACAATATGAGCAGCTCACTACTCAAAACGTTTATTTTGTGACACAGCAAGGCTCAAACCCACGGCCTCTTGATTATGAGTCAGCAGTTCTTACCGCTGTACTACCAAAGCAGTCATAACAATGGAGTACACTAACCCGATTTCTTTTTCTTCGGTTATAGTCTTGAATAAAAGCGCACTTGTTTTGTTATACTTGTACCTTTTGTGAAAGTGCTTATTTGATATTTGGATTTCAGTTTTCACATATTATACTCTTCATGTGAAAATTTTGTTGTTAGTACTAAAACGTGAAAAAAGTTTTGTCTTTTAGGTATGTTTTCAACATTTCTGTCATGCTATACTTATATAGATCTTTATAGACACGGAACACACATGAAATGCATGTGTTCCAAATAACGATATATTATTTACTCTATACAGCTCCCGGTACCTCAGTCCCAGATAAACAAGGCTTGAGCTGGGAGTGTGATTTTTGCCATTTCTGTGGCGGTGGGAGGATGGGACAGCAGGCTGCTTGTTGCTTGTGCTTGTCGACAAAAAAGACACTGATGGAGAGGTGAGAACCGAGTTTTTTCGTAGTGTTAAACTGACATTTCTGTCAGGTTAATGTCCCTGATATATTTTTATATATGTTCTGAGAATGTCTGTTGGTTTCTTCATTTTAGCCTTATGTTTCTATTTTTCTGACACCTGCCCTTTCTATCAAAGTCTCATTTCATCTACTAATCTACATATTGTTGGTCCTCCTCTCTATTATTCTCTCTCCACCCCAGAGAGACTTAGTATTTCTATGTAAAATTGCTGCCAAATCCATTCTTGCTGCTCGCTAGATTGTCTCATCCACCT
Source organism: Erpetoichthys calabaricus (assembly GCF_900747795.2). Taxonomy (NCBI): domain Eukaryota; kingdom Metazoa; phylum Chordata; class Cladistia; order Polypteriformes; family Polypteridae; genus Erpetoichthys; species Erpetoichthys calabaricus. Next base: position 124,205,999 of record NC_041402.2, on the reverse strand, counting down.
TCTTTTTCCCCTTGGAAATCATCTCTACTCAGTCCTACTCTTCTCAGACTCTTAGTGGTAAGGATTAGTGGGTATTTTGGCACTAAATTTGTTAAAAAGTAGCTTATGGTGCAGTTAATCAATCCATGTGTGGGTGTGTCCTGTGATCCTTTTTATAACTCTCCTTTTTAAACTTTTCATTCTCAAAACTAACTGTTTAGACACCCACACAAATGAATGCAGGCATTTTTGGCGCATATATTTTCTGTCTCCTCTGTTCAAGGCTGTCATGAGTATGGTGGGATGGGGGATTCTATTCTTTTTTTTTTATTAATTTTATTGTAATCATTCGGTACATATAGATCAATTTTTACAAAAAATAGGATTGAAAACAAATCAAACCCCACCCCAGAGAAGGAGAGCGTGGCCTAAGGAGTAAAACTTAAGACTTGTAAACATGCCTAAATTATTGAGTTTAATAGGGCAGAAAAAGATAAATGGAGAAGGAAAAGAAATGTGGAAATAATTATTTCTTCTTATTCTAAAATATTATTGATTAGATCCTGCCAGGTTTTGAAAAAATTCTGTACAGATCCCCTAACTGAGAATTTGATTTTTTTCCAATTTCAAATAATATAAAACGTCGGTTTCCCACTGACTTATTAGAGGAGAGTTAGGATTCTTCCAATTTAACAAAATCAGTCTGTGTGCCAAAAGTGTAGTGAATGCAATCACCGTTTGCTTGTCCTTATCCATTTCAAATCCATCTGGAAGAACACCAAACACAGCTATTAATGGGTTAGGAGGGATTGTGACACCAAGGAGATTCTATTCTTATTGATTTTTTTTTAGCTTTTCACTTATTGACAGTTTTGATTTTTGATATATATTCTTCTCTGTAAATCTTGTTTTTTTTCTTGATAAGCTTCAATAAAAAATTGGCCACTACAGGAAAATATATTCATCTTCATACTCCTTCTGCCTGTTGTGCTCTTATCCAGCTCTTCTTCTGACACCAAGTTCCCACCCTATGGCCAAAAGAGCATTTTGCACTTAACCACCTCAAAAGTCACTTCTGATCCTCTCAGCATCACTTTCAGGTAGGTCAAATGCTAATCTGTTTTTAGACCAGGATTAACAGATCAGTGGGGTATTTTCCGTACGTCGCTTAAATCATCTGAGATCAGATGCCTCATCTTGGATGAGTTAATGCTTGTGAAACTCATCCGGGATAAGTCGGTTTTTCAAACGCAGCCATGTAGCAGATTAGTCTAGCTGGATCTAATCATCCGAGATGAATGCGCGACTCCGCGCTGATTGAAAAGCCTATATATATTGAGTCTAGAAACCATGATCAGCAAGTCTTTGATAGGCTGTAACAAAATGACGAAAGAACGGACGCATTTTTTTTTCACACAAGCGGAGCAAGACCTTTCATTTGAAGGATATGAAGAATTTCAAGATTTAATATGCACAAGGGGTAACACTGCAAAAGCAGCCCAAACCAGAAAAGACGGCTGGCAAAAAGTGGCTGACAAATTAAATGTGTGTGCATTGTACTTACTGAGAGCAGAATTTCATTTCCTATGTGTCAGATTAATTATTATTTAATATGTCATAATTCCAGACCAAACGTGACCACAAGGAGAACACGGGAACAGGTTAAAGTGAAGTACAAGAATATACTTCAAACTGGTAAATATTGGTATATAATTATTTAAAGAATTGTTGACATAAAGAATCATATATAATGTAAAGAACATTAATTTTAAAGCTAATAAGAAGGCAGACAAGCAAAAAACAGGTGGAGGTCCATGCGGTCCTAGAACCTGTGTCTGACCAACGACATATTGACAAAGGTCAAATATTTGATGAAGACACTGTGTCTGATTATTCATCAGGAGGAGAGGTACATTTTCCAAATAATGTTTGATCAAACGCCACTCTGATCAGTCCCATGTGCCCCAATCACATTTGGAAACCCTGTGTAATGAGAATGTTAGGGTGATTGTGAGATTCTTTATGGAACTGTGGGTGTTTTTGCCTGTGTATTACCTACCTGCAATGGCATGAAACGCCTCTTTTGTCTGCACACGCAGGTGTCCAGGAAACACAATGAAAACCCGAAGAAAATATTTCAGAGCCAAACAGACTTTACGAATTGCCTGGCAAACTGCACTTTTCCGCATCGCCTACAGTATATAAAAATGGTGCCGCTTGCAAAAAACCTCAAAGCAATGCATACTGCCTGTGTGGTTGTGAGAGCCCAATTTCGCTGAGTTTGACTTCGAATATAAGGTCCTAATAAATTTTTGAGGTACAATATTACCCCTCGGCTAAAGCGGTATCTTTCGAAAAGAATTTCGAGAAGAATAAAGGATCTTGCTGATCGCGCAAACCCCTCTCTATATGAAATTTTCTTCTTATAATTTGCGTACCGATATCAATTGGTCACTCATTCATGAACGGCGAAGCCATGACTGAATGAATTCCATGCATGGACACTGATTAAGTGTGTGAGCTAATCCTTGTTTACATAGAACAAACCTGCTCCGAGCAGGTTTGAGGATTAGGATGTGTTGCTATGACAACACTTCCAACAAGAGCTTCGAAAAACCGCCAGATCCAGGATCACGCCAAATCGTCAACAATTACATAAGGCTAAACAAGTAATCCACGTACGAAAAATACCCCCCCAGAGCTCCATCTAGTGATACTCATCCTGCCCTTAAATGGACTGAAATTCACTATACTAATTATGCAACTGTTCGACCCGCCATTTTGGAATGCAGGGCAGGTGCTGCCATCTATCGGCAACAAAAAGAATTTTAAGTGAACTCTCTATGTTCAGGGCAGGTGCTGTGAATTCTCTATGTAATAAACTTAAGCTATAGCGTAATGAAAATTGCATAATTAGATCTGGACCACCCTATATATATACAGTAAAACAGTTACAAAATAATAAAATGTGTGTTTTGGGGGTGGGGGGATCTGGTCTGGTGCTATTCAAGCCAGTGATTGTCATCCTTTGACCTAATGCTTATGTACTGGGTCCGGGGGAGCAGCCATGGGATGCACACTATGTCACCCAGAATACATGGTAGCAGCCCTTCTGGGTTATATCAGGGCCACAGGCGTGGGACTTCAAGGCTCAGCCCTGTTGTGCTCCGTGGCCACCACCGGGAGGAGCTGCACAGCTTAATGAGCCCAGTGGGCTGGAATACAGCCACACCTGGAAGTTCAGCCTGAATTAGGTTAATTATCACCAGAAGCACTTCTGGGTGGGCTATAAGAAGACCTTGCAGCCACTACTTGAGGCTCCAGAGTCAGGAGGATGAGGAGGAGGAGGAGGATGATGATGATGACAAGGAGGACAACAAGGAGGACAAAGCTGCTGGGAGGAATGGAGGAGAAGAGAGTGATTTTTGTGTGTGTTTTGTAGGTACTTCCAGGTGGGCTATAAGAAGAGCCTGCAGCCTCTACTTGAGGCTCCATAGTCAGGAGGACGAGGAGGAGGAGGACGACGACGACAAGGAGGACAAAGCTGCTTGGAGAAGTGGAGGAAGAAGAAAGTGATTTTTGTGGGTGTTTTTCTTTGGTTGTGTGTTTTGGGACTGTGTAGGGCCTGTGGGACACGGGGAAGACATGCCCCATGGCTGAAGAACAAATAAATCTTTTATTTTCATTTTCATGTGCCTCCGGTGTCAGTCTGTGTCGGGTCAGTGCCAACCTACTGCTTTGCCACAGTACGTATAAAGTGCTCTGAGCATTGGAAAGGCACTAATAAATGCAATTATTATTTTTAATATCATATATATGAAAAAGCACTTGTTTTGTGTAACAAAGAAATCTGTAGATTTACTTTATATCTTTATATATACGAAACCCAGACTTTTTTAAAAATAATGTTTATACAGTAAAATATTTTGAGAAACAATTAATTTTTTTACAGCCCAAAATCACAAAAGAAATATCTCAATATGCTTCAACAAACCCTGTTTTTAATAACCCCACAACCTTAACTACTTAAGAAGACAAGAGAAAAAAAAACAACTTGTAGGCAATTCAGAAAGAGACCCTCTTCTAGGTAGGTTGGGCATGCAATGGGTGTCAAAAAATGGGATAAATACAATATCATTGCCAACTCAGAAATACAATACAATAGTACAAAATACTTTTTTCTTGCACAGCACTCCTCACTAAGAGCAGACCCAGAGCACCACGACAAGTCTTGCAAAATGCAAGAATAGATTATACTACTCACTAAATACAGAACAATTGCGAAGCAACGTCGAAACTAGTTAACATAAATGAAAAATAACAATATCTGTCTATTAGCTAATTCCAGAACTATTGTCAGATTTTAGTAAAGGAGTCAGACAAGCCAGACACAGTCAGAGTCTTGGACACCTTGGCTGCCTCCCCGCTATCCTGGCCAATCTAATAAAAGGTCCATTCTACCCGATGATTCCAGTGTTCCTTTATCTGAGATGACTTTCCATGGCTGGCAAACATCTTATAAGTAGAGCAGTGGCAACAAGTGCCAAAACAGGAAACCAAGAAGAGAAACAGAATAGGGGAGGATTAGTAGCAGTTTATAAAAATCATATTACTTATATTTTAGTACTAATTACTAACAATAGAGATTCAGTATCAGGTCTACTCAGGGTATGCTATACCAATGTAGTGAGTATCCAGCCTGAGTTTAAATGCTGAGATTTAAAGTGCACGTCTTATAATAGTAGACAGACCATTCCACAGCTTTGGGGCCCTGCAACTAAAAGCTCAACCTCCCACTGTTATTTTGTTAATCCTTCAGTTCATAAGCAGGCCAGCATCATGAGATCTTAATGTGCTCTCTGGTTTGTAAGTAATGATAAGTTCAGATAAGTAAGCAGGAACTTGAACATTTAAGGCTTTAAATGTTAAAAGGAGGACTTTGAAATCTGCCCAAAACTTAACTAAGAGCCAGTGTAATGATTTAAGAATTGGAGCTATATGTTTGTATTTTCTTGTTCTTGCAATATTTCTTGCAGCAGCATTTTGAATGACCTGAAAGCTGTATAAAGAACGATTTCAGCAGCCAGTGAACACCGCACTGCGGAAGTCAATCCTACTAGAACTACACGCATGAATTAATTTCTCAATATCCCTCATATTTAGAAAACACTTTGATTTTCCAACATTTTTATGATAGAAAAAATACGTTTTGGATAGTTTAGTAAGGATTGCTTTAAAAGATGCTATTGTCAAAGATAAAGGCTAAATTACGGTCTGATTCACTACAACTAATAGTGATTCCAAATTAAATAATGACAAAATACTGTTGCAATCAGCATCCTTCTCTCCAGTAATTAACATTTCTGTTTTATCTGAAATAAAATAACATTTCCTTATCCACATGTGCCTCATGAGTTACTGTCAAATGCTAAGGTATTAGACCACCTCTATGCTTTATCTTTATTTCCTTTAGTTTAAATTACTACTTACTTACATTACATTCATTAGAGGCCTAAAGAATATAAACATTGTCATGCATGTGCATCTGAGGATCACTATCCAAGCTTTTCCCACGTATGTGACACCACCCCAGACAAAAAGGGGAGTGGCTCTAAATGGTCTTGTCATTTTCTTCCTCCACAGTTTTATGAAATTTCCCAGTGAGGGTAACTGACCCCGCCCCTTCCTGTCCCAGAGCTTAAAAAGGACGACTACCTAGCAGGTGGGGTCTTTTATCATAGAGACGACCTGACAGAGGTAGCTCCAAGTCAGAGGACCCATCAGCAAAGCCAAATGTTTACTTAACTATATGGCAGTTACTTTTGTTACTTTTCTCATACCATTGAGCATTGTTTTTTTGTTTGCACATTGTCAGTAAATGGTGAGGGCTGTGTTGGCACCCCAAAATATTCCTGTCTCTTTGAACCTCCTTCTTTCACATGACCACAACATCTACAAAAACTTTCATACTTAAGCATAGATTTGTAACATTAATTTTATTTATATAGTATTAGGTATTTGGCTTCTTTAATAGCATATTTAAAATGTGTATTTTGCATTAAGCCTGTTTACTGGGAAATACATTATATAAGACAAACCTTGAACTGAATAAGAATTAAAACTGTAGCCTAGCTTGGAAAACTCACCAGAGACATCTGCTAAATGTTATTTTTTTAAAAAGGAATTAAATGGCTTCTTTTAGCACTCAAGCTTAAGAGGTTTCCTGGTATATGTTTATTATTTCAAACAGTGATCCTGTTGTGCATTGATTTTTTTCTGATGATCACAAAGATGACCTCTTTTTGTTACCTGTCATTAAAGTCTGAGAAAACAGATGTTCTATTAGTGGGTGGAAATTCTGAGCATAACAAAGAAATGCCGTTGGCTAAAAAATCAAAAGATCCAGTATTGCTAAGTCTTTTATTCATTTAGGCAGAATCTGATGCACAATATTCATTATCACATAAAACCTTACTAAATTCTTTTTTCAGCAAATTAGCACGGAAAAATTTACTTTTTTATTAATTTAAGACCCATAGAAACTAATTAATTAATTTATCTATCTACAGTATCTATAGAGCTATCCATTTTCTTACCTGATTTGTCTTCAGTGGGCTTCTGTGGAAACCTGCTAAGCAAGGAAAGACAGATTCTCTTTTTTTTAGGGATTGTCATGACGTTCTTTTAAATAAATGTTCTGGGGTAACTTTGTAAAAGGTTCTATATATATACTGTGTGTGTGTATATGTATATATATATATTAGGGCAGAGAACTGATTTAAAAAAATGAACTAATTAATCCCATAAATACAGTATGTATAATGTGTATACGCCATACACAAGTGTTTTTTAACAGATGCACCATGGAAATAACAGTGTAATGCCCCTAGGTCCTCAGGCTTCTCAGGTGGTTGAAACCTGACCGAGGAGGATGAGACTACCTGAAGAAACCGACATAAAAGCAGCTTTGTGATGCCTTAACTTTAATCACACTCAGACTAGTCTATTCCTCTATACTGTCTTCTGCTTCAGTGTTGCAACGCTGTCAGAAGAAAGGACGCACTATCTTTGATATATGCACATACTAAATCGACAGGACACACATTCAACTGGGACAACGTAAAAGTAAAATTTAAGGCCAGTACAAAAAGTGCCAGAGAGTTGGCCGAGTCTTGGCCATCAGATGAAAACGCCATCAACAGACACTTGGACATAAATCCAGCATATGCCAACTTAAGAAGGACATGTACACAATAATTAAACTATACAACCCCCCCCCCTTGATCATACTGACTTAGTCACCTCCACCCACCCCCCCCCACTGAATGTGTTGCTATATATTGCCTTTGATTCTTGTAAGTCTAAGCATTATCCTCTGATGAAGACCCCTGATAGGGGTTGAAAGCTCAGGAATAAAACTATTTTATGATACGTGATTCGTTTTTTCTCCCTTCGTGGATCTCCAACTGCAAATATATATATATATATATATAGTGACAGATAGAGGCACTGTTGACCCCTTGAACCCACAGACCAGACGTCAGACACCAGATAAAAGTCCAAATATTTATTATTATAAATAAGTGCACAAAGCACCCTCCACTCCACTATCCTCATACAATACACTATAAACAATAACCAATCCTCCACTCTCAGACGCTTAGCCACCCTGCCTCCCAACTCAGCTTGACGTCTGGGATTACCTATGGTCCTTTTATATTCCCTGACCCAGAAGTGTGTTCAATCCCTCAGTCCATGTGATTCCTTATCACTTCCGGGTCAGATAAAAATCCTCTTCTTCATCCCGGAAGCGCGTTTTCCTTTTGTCCATGTGATCTGGACACACTTCCGTGTTATAGGGCACGTAGTATTCCTTGAGCCTCCCTACAGCGTCCCTTGGTGGTCCCCATGGTATCCAGCAGGGCTGGTTATAAAAACTACAAGGTCCATGAGGCCCTGCTGGAATTCGGGGAACTTCCATGCTGCTGGGAGAGCGAGCTCCATCTGGCGGCCTGGGGGTATTAGCTGGGATGACTGGCCGGCCATATACCACTATATATATATATATATATATGTATATATACAGGTAAAATTCTGTTACAACAAACTCCCAGGGACCTAAAAAATAATTCGTTGTAATGAAAATTTTGTTGTAATGAGATTCTGTATTTGTTGCTGTAGTACTTTCTTTAACTTGCATCGAGGCATTTGCAATCATTTCAATAGCTTCTTTCGTGTTAATTTTAATCTCCTTCTGCCTGCAAGTTATGCTGACGAGAATTTTTCTCAGCATTTCCTTGTGATGATACACTTTCAGGGTGCGAATGATGCCCAAACCCATTGGCTGAAGCGCTGCAGTGCAATTGGGTGGGAGGAATTCAACGCGAATATTATCTAAATGTGAAGCATGTTGTGGGCAGCACAGTTATCAATCAGAAGCCAAATCATCCTTTTTTTTTCTTCATATTGTGAGGTTTCTGAACTCTTTTGAGACCCCCCCCCCACTCCCCACCCAACGGGAATGACACACTAAAGTGCATCCTGAAGCTATTTATTTATTGTAGCGGGATCTGCCACTCTGCAATACACAGACGCAGCAGTCAGGCAGGGTGGTGCAGGTCAGTGATCAAGTAATCCTGTTATCTGCATTTACAATGTACATGCTCCTAACCTTGCATCACCCATCGAGATCTCTTCTGTTTACTTTGGCGGAGAGATGCAGCATATCTGTGAGTCTGCTATTGCCCCATACAGACGCGGAGATTGCACTGCGGAATGCTCTTCGGCTTGCTGTCTGGTTGTGGGATGTCTTCAAATGTATCAGAACACATACATTTGCAACCTGAGATTTTTCTTCTTTTTTGCTCTGTCTTTCAAGAAAGTTGACAGTGTCGATGGTGAAATTCCGAATTCACTGGCAACATCTTTTTTCTTTTTGCCGCAATCGAGAGCTGCAAAAAATTAAAGTTTTTTCTAATATGAACTGTTATTTTTTCGTGTCTGCCGTTTCTATAGGAGGGTGACAATGAGTTAAATTCCAATGGATGTTTTTCAAATGTTGACGAGCAATAAGCAAAAGGTATCACCGAATACTGCAGGAAACAAAAAAAGCAAAAAAAAAAAAAAACAGTACGAAGAAAGAAAAAAAAATTAGTGTTTCTGTTTGGGGATCATTGTGCACAACTGAGCTGCGGCCACAGAACTAACTGCTCTGTGGATGATTCATTCAGGTATTTCAAGGTTTTTGTGCACTTCGTTGTAATGAAAGCATCTGATGAATGTACTTCATAGTAACAAGATTTCTATAGACCCGTGTCATATGGGGAAGCTGTCAGGACCATAAACATACTTCGTTGTAATGAAAATTTCGTTGTAAAGATATTTGTTTGTAATGGAATTTTACCTGTGTATGTGTATATATATATATATATACATAATATATATATATAATATATATGTACTGTATATATAGGGGCATCAATGAGACGACCCCCAAAACAGGAATGGTTTAACAGGTGGAAGCCACTGACATTTTTCCCTCCTCATCTTTTCTGACTGTTTTTTCACTAGTTTTGCATTTGGCTATGGTCAGTGTCATCACTGGTAGCATGAGGCGATACCTGGACCCTACAGAGCTTGCACAGGTAGTCCAACATTTTCCAGGAAGGCACATCAATTATGTGCCATTGCCAGAAGGTTTTCTGTGTCTCCCAGCACAGTCTCAAGGTCATGGAGGAGATTCCAGGAGACAGGCAGTTACTCTAGGAGAGCTGGACAGGGCCATAGAAGGTCCTTAACCCATCAGCAGGCCCGATATCTGCTCCTTTGAGCAAGAAGGAACAGCATGAGCACTACCAGAGCCCTACAAAATGACCTCCAGCAGACACTGGTGTGAATGTCTCTGACCAAACAATCAGAAACAGACTTTATGAGGGAGGCCTGGGGGCCCGACAATGAGGTTCTTGTGCAGAGATTTGATCTGTAGCCTGGTGCTGTTACAAGGTTTTGGTGGTTGTAAGTTTCGTAGTAACATAATTGGTGCACCTACCTTCAAAAGTAGAGTATGCAAAGGTATGCCTGGAGGATTAAGAATGTGAAGAAACTCTACCGGATTGTGCATCGCGTCCTCTAGTTCTACAACAGAGTCACAATAACAGGCTTGAAGTGGTGGAGTAAAGAAGGGAGCAGTGAGCACGACGAACAGCTGAGGAAAGTAAGGAAGCGAGTGAGGAGACACATGAGTGCGGGGTGTCGTTAATGTATATAGGCAGAGAGCCAACTACATGGTAGGTGCACGGACAGCAGCCTTGCGGAAAAGGGAAGGGGGACCGGGGGGACCCTTGTGTGTCTCTGCCCGTGAAATAAATTGTCTGTTAACGGAAATAAGGAATGAAACCGCCAAAAGGAGAGGTCAGTTCCGAAAGTTCCTTATGGCATAATGGTCAGAACCGCCAAAAAAAAAGACGTTATTTTTGAAAGTTTGTTATGGGGCACGCATGAAATGAAACATACTTAACGTTTGTAAGTACAATGTAAAGAATGAGCATGGGAAATTTAGGCTTCCTACGTATATTGGAAGTCGCAGAAATAGTGTGGAGGGGTTTCCCCTATCTATATATACAGTTTAGGGAGTACACCCATATTTCCCCTTGGGTGTTGCAATAGGACATGAAACATACCTAACTTTTGTAAGTACACTGCAAGGAATGAGCATGCGGAATTTCAGCTTCCCACCTATATGGAAAGTAGGGAGAATTAGTGATGAGTCAGTGAGGGCTTTGCCTTTTATATGTACTGTATAGATTTTGGCTAGTAAAGGCTGCAATCTCTAATGAACCTATTCCAAGGGAGCGTGCACCCCCTGCTGGGTACAAATGGCAAGTTCATGACTGACAAAAAAAGTTCAAACAATACACTGATGTGATTCAATTAAACTTATTTTCAGTCAATGTCCTTCTTATTTGCAAAAGCACAGTTCTTTAAACATTGATGATAAAATCTAAAATAATAAAAAGTAATCTCTCTATTATAATAAAAAAATCTTGGGATGAGCCGTGACTTTCTCAGAGAGATACTTTCACATCCCGTGAGACGAGACTTTGTGCCAACAGATTTAACCACGCCTGGGGCCGGAAATAAAAGACAAAGAGTAGATGAATTAAAAAACGGTGCGATACACATACAGAGCAGGTTAGAGATAATGAAAATACTAAAATTCGAAAGTCTCAAAAAAATGATAGTAAAGATCGCATTAGCGCAAACAAATGGAAATTATTACTCAGTGAAATAACAGACCAACGAAAAGAGATCGCATATATTGCTCGGATTTAAACTTTATACAACGGAGATCCACTTCAGGCGTCCATCTCCCATAACAACAAGACCAAAACCCTATATTCTTGCCCTTTGCAATATGTGTTAAAATATTTTTCCATGTAAAGCTCTGACCACTCCCAACCAGATGTTTTACCAATATAATTAACAATCTTTTGCAATGTTAACACTGGATAAACTATGCTTCATTTAACAATGTGAAATGGCCATCTTTGAATCAATAAAACAATCACAGGAGAATTTTTGAATAATAAACTATGTACATAATTTTGAAGCATATTATACTTAACACTTCAATTTAAAATACAGCGGATCAATGTTCAAAAGTCAACACAGCATATGTTGGGGTTTCATTTTTATTTTTCAGCCAATAATCAAAGTTCATCTATTTTTTCTGAAAAAGGTATGTGCAGTTCATTTCAAATCAACCTTTTCCAAACCCTGCAATTCTGTATCCCACATTCGGCACTACAGTTTGGTCAGTAGGCTTCAAGATTTCATTATGAGATGTCGTCAAGGTGGGATTATCACCTTTCTCATAGATTCTTCTTTTGATAAGAAGAATTCATTCAGTCTTGCTGAAGCTATTTTAAGCAACCTTTCATTACGTGATATATTTTTTCAAAACATTGGCACTCAGGCAGTACTCATATAGACACACAATGTAAATAATACATGAAATTAATATACTGATGTATTAACTACAACTAGGCAAAATAGTCTGCTGCAATAGGAAAATTATTGTTGCATTGTTCCTGTAAACTAAAGTTATTTTGGTCAATTATTTAAATTAATAAATACATTTGTAGACTCTAAAGAAATGTAAAGATATACACAGAGGAAGAAAATTTTTAGAAACTATTACACAATGGAATGTTGGAGCAAGAAAGTACACCTCATTAAGCAAGCTTGCCAGTTTCCGAGGACTTAGACATGAAACAGCAGTCAAAGAAGGGCTTTGCTCAAGTAGGAATAATGCACTTCTGGAACTGCATCTGACATACTGTGTACAGGTCTGTTATGATTATGTTATGAGAAGGATATAACAAAATGCAGCAATAGCTACTGTACTGCAGAACATGAGCAAAGAGTTGCCTGTTTTCAGCCTAATCAAACTGAAATTAAAACTTGCCTGTCAGGATTTTGCTAAGTTTGACTTTGGTCCCTCATTTTACTGTGTGCTAGAATGTCAACATCAGTTAAGATCAGTGTGATGAAAGCAAAAAATGAAATATCACAGGGTGCTTGACTGAGGTGCTTGCCTTGCCTCATACGTTTCAGAGGGCTTTCCGTCAATTGCTTAGCGATTCTAAGGTTTTTGTACTCTTGATATTATGACAGTTTTTGCCTGCTTCTTATTTCTTTTTTGTCTCATGTTTTTAGTACTTTTTCTTCTTTTCTTCCTGTTCTTTTGTTGTAATAGATCATTATTATGTTTTACTATGTGATATCTCAACATTTTGTTGGTCAGTCCTAGTCTGCCCACCAACCAAGGTGTGTGTTAGAAATCCATGTGGGTTTTTCTCTGGCTACTCTAGTTTTATACACACATCCCTAAAGAGTTCCATGTTAAATTTGCTGGCAATTCTGGATTTGTTTGTTGTGAGTGTGAGTATGGGTGTGTATGAATGGATTTTGCAATAAACTTATCCCTATCCTGAGGTAATTCCTGCCTTGCTCCCAGTATTTCTATAACAGGCTCTGGCCCCTTGCAACCTGAATTGGATTTAGGATGTTTGTGAAGGTTATTGTGATGCAGTATTAGCATTGGTAACCATGCATTAAGGAGATGAGTTTACATACTGGTTGCATCCTGTGTGGTGTTTATATGTTCTCCCCGTGTCTGGGTGGGCTTCTTCCGGAATGATCTGGTTTCCTCCAAAGACTTGCAGATTAGGTGAACTGGTTTTGCTAAATTGGCCTGTGTGTATGTTTGTGTTTTCACCCTGCAATGGATTAGTGCCCTGTCCAGGGATTGTTCTTGCCTTGACGAGATAGCCTCCAGCATCCCTGCAATTCCCACTCAGGATTAGCAGGTTTGGAAATGGATGTAAGGAAGTTTAAAATATTTCTTCACACAAAAAATTGTATATATATCGAGCATGTTATTTCATACAGTAGAATGCGATTTATCCAAACTAATTAGGACCAATGTTGGTTCGGTTAGTCAAATCGTTTCAATAATCAAACATGCATGAGAATATCCAGTTTAATTGAAACAAAGTGTAATTAGGTCTGCAGTAAAATTATTGTAGGCAAGTTTATTACCACTGTATTTTGAAATATGAAGTACTATAAAAAAATGTGGAAATAGTTTGTAAATAATAACCGAACCAATGGAAAAACATTGTGCACTGTATTATGTTAATTTTGAACTTAATTGTTTTACATAGTTTCAACTATAAATCAAATTGTTTTACATAAACAAAATAAACAAGCACAAGTAATTCCACAGAAATAAGAGTTCAGTATTTTAAAAGTACTATGTAGATTCTTGATTTTGTTTTTCTGAACCATGTGAGATTGTTCTGTTGCAGTGAGTTCTCTCATCCGCTTTAATACCAGCATCTCTGAGAACTGCATTGAGACCGTTGCTCACATCATACCACTGTAGTTTCTAAACATTATTACATATATTTTTTTTATCTCATCTGCAGCCATTTTGTCCAGGTGCAAAAGCATGAGGAATTTTATTCCCTTGTAGTGTTTAAAGAAGGGATCAGATAGAAAGCATGTAGCTGCATGCCCTTCAAGGCACTTCTTCTCTGCTAAAATCCATTGGTCTGGGTTTGTGACCAAAAGTGAGCCTGCAGAAGGATCCCAGCTTAGATCAGTTTACAGAGTTGGGAGAGAGACAGCAGATGATTTAAACTGTAAGTGTAGCAGTTTAAGTGTCAGTTTGTACAGTCATTTATCATTTCTAAGTAATTCAGGCATAAGATTTTTCTGACATTTTTTTCTCCCAAAATATCATTTTTGAGATCAGTGCAAATCCTTTGATTTCCATTCTAGGGGTCTAGGGGGTATAGGGTAGGGCTGCTGTAAACTGTTGCTACAAAACCTTGTGGTAATGATGGCATGGCTATAAATGTTCTTAGTAAACTTCACCAACAACTAGATGACAGCGTTAGGAAAATCAATAAAGCAATCAAGAATAAATTTAAGTAAGTGAACACTAGATAATGAATGAATAAACTTGTTTGAATGTCTGTTGCATATATGCAACATTTAGTAAAATGATTTTTTATACATTTTATACATCAAATCACACAGTTTAAAAGTTTAGAGTTAAAACTGAGGTTATTTACATCAGTTACAATGTTCTAATTTTCAGGGTTAGCACTCTGTAGAAAGACTCCACAGACAATGCTAGTGATTCGGTGTCTCCTTATCTTTCGAGCTATATATATACTCCCATCCACAGCAACTTTGAAAAACACCAGATTTGGAGTAGATGGCTTCCAGACTCCAAACCTATAAAGTATACAAGTTGTTTTATTCAGAATCAGTGTTTGGCAGTATAATTCATCATTTTTAGGACCATAACAAAACTAGAATCCTTGTCTGTGTGCTACGTCATTTTTAAATGGATGCTGTCATTTTATACTATATAGACAGAATGAATGTGAGGTGCCACAGTGATCATTAAAAACAATAAAATCACATCAAATCTGTCAGCAAGTAATTTAAAATAAGATACATCAATATTCAGCTGAAACTTTTATCCAAAGTGACCTATGTTTCTTATTAACTATAGTTACAGTATTTCTGGAGCAATTGAGGATTAAGTGTCTTCCTCAGGGGCACAGTGGTAGTATTTGCACAAGGATTCAAACCCACACCCTGAAACCCAATGTTATACTTAGGTCACCAAATGTCATTTAGAACATGTTTCTTTACTGAGAACTGAGATAAAGGGACTAAAAAAAATTAAATATTAAAACACTCTATCATATCTATCGTATTTTGCATCTTGATCAAAAGTAAGTTAGTTATACATTCTGATTTACTAAGTTTGTATTCCCAACTTCTGTATAAGGAATTAGTTTTGTAATGTTCACACAGTTGAATTCCAAGGTGATTTTAATGGCAAAATAGAGAAAAATATTTAATGCCAACATTCAATAGTTTGTTAACTAATATCAGCAGTTGTTATTTGGATTGAAGGTGTTCAGTCAGGAATCGAGCTTGAAACATATTTTCATTGTAGGCTATAACAGGAATTAATCATATCAAAAATTGATCAGCATTATAACTACAATGTCATATGACATCATATTGATCAAAATTACCTTACAAAGCTAAAAACATAATGAAGCACATGGTCTTTAGTTTCAGAAACAGCCACAGAAAGTCAAGTAGCAGGTCCTTCATCATCACCTGATGACATCAGGATGATATTACTGAGGACATGAGACATGGTTAGCTCATGCAGTGAGAACTGAAACTTATTCCAAGAATTAATTTATAACATTTTCAATTCAAAGCAGCATCAGATTGAATACTAACATCATGAAGTATGTTTTATTGTGTGTTGGGCTATAAGCAGGTTAAGACACTAATATCAAAGTATACTTCATACTTGTAGAGGGGTCTGTAAATGTACCAG
Organism: Erpetoichthys calabaricus; assembly: GCF_900747795.2. NCBI lineage: Eukaryota > Metazoa > Chordata > Cladistia > Polypteriformes > Polypteridae > Erpetoichthys > Erpetoichthys calabaricus. The sequence continues at coordinate 124,190,077 of NC_041402.2, read as the reverse complement.
ATAGTGAACAGGAAAATGTGATAGATGATGGAAGTGAAGAAAGCAAGGGAAGTGAGGACACCTGTGAGGGTGCTGAGAAAGATGAGGTGAGAACAGAAGAGGAAAGTGAGGGTAATGCAGAAAACTATTTGCCAGACCCAGGACTATGGTGAGAGACTTGTTTGCAGACTGGTTAATAGTGCAGAAAAAATGACATAACCAAAATGGCACCCAAAGATATGAATGGCAAATCATTACCGAATTACCTTCAATATTTAAAGTCAGCCAATGGACGCGAGAAAATATGAGGGATTGGGTTATTTACAGTGAGAGTGCCATGGCTCTCTACTGCCCCCCTAGTAGCACACACAATGAAGATCCCATTTCAGAGTAAAGAGAAACGAAAGTGGAAAAGGAAATGCATGCCTGATGAGATGACTCAAGAAGACCAACTGAAGAGAGTGCAGAGAATGCATTCAGAAGCATCTTTTGTTACAATGGGTAGCATTATCAGTGACTTAAGTGCAAGGTTCCAGACCGCAGCAACCATATGTGAAACATTTGTACCCTTCCTAAAGCTGACCGATATGACTGAAGATAGATAAAGACAACATGCCAGGCACTGACAAGAAAATACAAGGATCTCACAGCTGAATTTGTAAATGAAATATTGCACCTAAGGTCAATGTATAGTGCCACATTTCCACACAGTCTGTCCCCACTTCAGCTCCTTAATGTCATCCATAAGATGAAGTTACAGTGCATTTTTGGAGACATTTGTATTGGATTGAGGATTTTCTGCACATTACCTGTGTTGCTGGGGGAGTGTGGGCATTCAGCAACCTGAAACTGGTGAAAAACTACCTGAGATCAACAATTTCTGAGGACTGGACAGCCTTGCACTTCTTTCCACTGAAAGCCAATTAGCAAAAGAATTGGACTTAACAAAATCATTTATGAGCTCTTTATAACAGGAAGACGTGTCGGTGGGAATTTACTGCAGAGTAAACTTGGTGTCAGCATCAGCACCAATGTATAAAAGATTTTTTCAGTTACTGCAAGATTGATCATATTATCCCAAGCATACCCAACTTGTCATTTTTTCAGCTTTCTAATTTTTTAACTATTTTGCCCTTTGACCTACATGCTTTTGAATCACTACACTATGGGCTTGGATATTTAATATAATTTGTGTAGTATTTAATATTTAATTGCATCTTACATTTAATATATTGTATAGGCTGGCACTTTTGGAAAGCTGACTCTTTTTGTCCTTGTTTCTTCAAATAAAAGACGTTCATAGTGAAGTTGTGCTCAGTTGTCTTTTACTATGCAGTACTGTAAGCATTTTCTAAATGTAGGGGTTAGAAAACTAAGTTATTACTTTTTTAGTTTTATCTTAAACTTTGGGAGTGATAAATACTTAAATAAGCCTGAAGAAAATGTTTTCATAAGCATGATACTCCAAGAAAACCTCTTGTAATCATAGGAAAGTAATAGGCTACAGCATGTTGAGAAAGGAGGTTTCAAACTATGTAGACATAACCCATCCATCCATCCATCCATTGTCTCCCGCTTATCCGAGGTCGGGTCGTGGGGGCAGCAGCTTGAGCAGAGATGCCCAGACTTCCCTCTCCCCGGCCACTTCTTCTAATTCTTCCGGGAGAATCCCAAGGCGTTCCCAGGCCAGTCGAGAGACATAGTCCCTCCAACGTGTCCTGGGTCTTCCCCGGGGCCTCCTCCCGGTTAGACGTGCCCAGAACACCTCACCAGGGAGGCGTCCAGGAGGCATCCTGATCAGATGCCTGAGCCACCTCATCTGACTCCTCTCGATGCGGAGGAGCAGCGGATCTACTCTGAGCCCCTCCTGGATGACTGAGCTTCTCACCCTATCTTTAAGGGAAAGCCCAGACACCCTGCGGAGGAAACTCATTTCAGCCGCTTGTATTCGCGATCTCGTTCTTTCGGTCACTATCCATAGCTCATGACCATAGGTGAGGGTAGGGACATAGATCGACTGGTAAATTGAGAGCTTCGCCTTGTGGCTCAGCTCCTTTTTCACCACGACAGACCGATGCAGCGCCCGCATTATTGCGGATGCCGCACCGATCCGCCTGTCGATCTCACGCTCCATTCTTCCCTCACTCGTGAACAAGACCCCGAGATACTTGAACTCCTCCACTTGGGGCAGGATCTCACTACCAACCCTGAGAGGGCACTCCACCCTTTTCCGGCTGAGGACCATGGTCTCGGATTTGGAGGTGCTGATTCTCATCCCAGCTGCTTCACACTCGGCTGCGAACCGATCCAGAGAGAGCTGAAGATCACGGCCTGATGAAGCAAACAGGACAACATCATCTGCAAAAAGCAGTGACCCAATCCTGAGCCCACCAAACCAGACCCCCTCAACGCCCTGGCTGCGCCTAGAAATTCTGTCCATAAAAGTTATGAACAGAATCGGTGACAAAGGGCAGCCCTGGCGGAGTCCAACTCTCACTGGAAACGGGTTCGACTTACTGCCGGCAATGCGGACCAGGCTCTGGCAATGATCGTACAGGGACCGAACAGCCCTTATCAAGGGGGCCGGTACCCCATACTCTCGGAGTACCCCCCACAGGATTCCCCGAGGGACACGGTCGAATGCCTTTTCCAAGTCCACAAAACACATGTAGACTGGTTGGGCAAACTCCCATGCACCCTCCAGGACCCTGCTAAGGGTATAGAGCTGGTCCACTGTTCCGCGACCAGGACGAAAACCACACTGTTCCTCCTGAATCCGAGGCTCGACTATCCGACGGACCCTCCTCTCCAGGACCCCTGAATAGACTTTTCCAGGGAGGCTGAGGAGTGTGATCCCTCTGTAGTTGGAACACACCCTCCGATCCCCTTTCTTAAAGAGGGGGACCACCACCCCGGTCTGCCAATCCAGAGGCACTGTCCCTGATGTCCATGCGATGTTGCAGAGGCGTGTCAACCAAGACAGTCCTACAACATCCAGGGCCTTGAGGAACTCCGGGCGTATCTCATCCACCCCCGGGGCTCTGCCACCAAGGAGTTTTTTGACCACCTCGGTGACCTCAGTCCCAGAGATGGGGGAGCCCACCTCTGAGTCCCCAGGCTCTGCTTCCTCATTGGAAGGCATGTTAATGGGATTGAGGAGGTCTTCGAAGTACTCCCCCCACCGACCCACAACGTCCCGAGTCGAGGTCAGCAGCGCACCATCCCCACCATATACAGTGTTGACACTGCACTGCTTCCCCTTCCTGAGATGCCGGATGGTGGACCAGAATCTCCTCGAAGCCGTCCGAAAGTCGTTCTCCATGGCCTCCCCGAACTCCTCCCACGCCCGAGTTTTTGCCTTAGCAACCACCAAAGCCGCATTCCGCTTGGCCTGCCGGTACCTATCAGCTGCCTCCAGGGTCCCACAGGACAAAAGGGACCGGTAGGACTCTTTCTTCAGCTTGACGGCATCCTTCACCGCCGGTGTCCACCAACGGGTTCGGGGATTGCCGCCACGACAGGCACCGACCACCTTACGGCCACAGCTCCGGTCAGCTGCCTCAACAATAGAGGCACGGAACATGGCCCATTCGGACTCAATGTCCCCCACCACCCTCGGGATGTGGTCGAAGTTCTGCCGTAGGTGGAAGTTGAAGCTACTTCTGACAGGGGGCTCTGCCAGACGTTCCCAGCAGACCCTCACAACACGATTGGGCATTCCACGCCTGACCGGCATCCTCCCCCACCATCGAAGCCAACTCACCACCAGGTGGTGATCAGTTGATAGCTCCGCCTCTCTTCACCCGAGTGTCCAAGACATGTGGCCGCAAGTCCGACAACACGACCACAAAGTCGATCATCGAACTGAGGCCTAGGGTGTCCTGGTGCCAAGTGCACTTATGAACACCCCTATGCTTGAACATGGTGTTCGTTATGGACAATCCGTGACGAGCACAGAAGTCCAATAACAAAACACCGCTCGGGTTCAGATTGGGGGGGCCATTCCTCCCAATCACGCCCTTCCAGGTCTCACTGTCATTGCCCACGTGAGCATTGAAGTCTCCCAGCAGAACGAGAGAGTCCCCAGAAGGTATGCCCTCTAGCACCCCCTCCAGGGACTCCAAAAAGGGTGCATCGGCACCTCTCACCAGGGGCAACTCCAGAGTGGTACAGAGTCCAGCCCCTCTCAAGGAGATTGGTTCCAGAGTCCAAGCTGTGCATCGAGGTGAGTCCGACTATATCTAGCCGGAACCTCTCAACTTCGCGCACTAGCTCAGGCTCCTTCCCCTTCAGAGAGGTGACATTCCCCGTCCCAAGAGCCAGCTTCTGTAGCCGAGGATCGGATCGCCAAGGTCCCTGCCTTCGGCCACCACCCAACTCACACTGCACCCGACCTCCTTGGCCCCTCCCATAGGTGGTGAGCCCATGGGAAGTGTAGACATAACCACATATCACAAATTATTACTTGTTGAAATGTGGTATGAACATGGCACTAGAATACCATAATAGTCACTACAATTTAGCACAGTTGTTGATTCAAGTTTTTTTAAAAACAATTCAAAGGATGTATGACAGACAAGGATCGAGAGGAAGGGGCCCAAAGAGGCTGCTTATGTGTAGTACCCTGTGCTACACCCCTGCACATCTGCTTTATCAACATACCCCATAATTGTAGAATCATTAGAGAATTTCTGCAGGCGACATGACCTGCTATTATATTTATAGTATGAGGTGTACAGAGTGAAGAGAACAGGAGACAGGGCTATTCCTTGGTGGTGGTCCAATGTTGCTCACATCCATATCACAAAGATAGTCCTTGAAACTCAACAACTGCTGTCTGCCCGACAGATAGTCCATTATCCAGGACACCACAGGCTCATTCACCTGCATATCTCTGAGTTTACCCCTTAACAGGGATGGCTGGATGGTACTGAAAAAACTGGAGATATCAAAAACATAATCCTCGCAGTGCTGCCAGCTTTGCCCATGTGAGAATATGCCTTGTGGAGCAGAGAGATAATTGCATCCTTTATTCCAATCTTTGCCTGATAGGCAAACTGCAGTTGGTCCAGGTGGCCTACCACAAGAGGACTCATATAGTCCAGGACCAGTCTCACAAAGGTGAAGAATATCAATATCAATAGCTATAATGAACATATATTCAAATAAATAACTGGACAAAAATGTATTAAGTGACGGGAGTTATATGGAAGAATATTTTGGACAAAACAAAAAAAAATAAGTAGATATATGTATTGGGAAATGTGAAAATAAATAAATAAAAATACAATGATAGGTGAACAGAAATAATAAAATGTGTCATAAAATGCATGTATATTTTTGTTGCAATTATTAAATTTTTTTCTTCATTTATTTATTTCAGTGCAACATGAAACACGCCTTGAAATTAAAATTGTCGCTTTCACCCATCAAAGTTCACACACATTTAATTATTTATGCTCAAATAATAATTGTGTTTTTATTTATTTATTTATTGCACATTTCATAATACATTGTACAAATCATAGAGTTATTCCTAAATGCAGAGCACTAAAAGTAGATATTGTAATTTTGTTTGGGTGGGTGTGGCGGTGGTTCGGATAATTGACAGTTCAAATGATTGACGTTTAAATAGTCAACATTCTACTGCAGTTTGAAATTAGTCTCCTGAGGACCATCAAATCTTGACTTGAAAATTATTTTTGACTGATAATGTGAATAGAAAAATCATATTTTATGTTGATGTGAATGTTCACTCTTGTCAGAATATTTTTTTTCTTTTTTTTATCATAATCATTAATCTGCTGTACATCAGTATTTCCTGACTATTGTTTAATATATCAATGCATTTTAAACTAAATGGCTTAGAGTTCTTTTACTAACGCGTAATGAGTCATTTATGTTAGAAGTGTTCTATTTCCCCTTTTGGCAAATTCCCAACTCAGAAATTTACTCTTAACTTCTCTTTAATGTTCAAAATGTGTTTTAGGTTGCTGTCCCTCAGCTCAAGATTCATTAGGTTTTATAGAAGAAAATTGTTCAAAAAAATTTGTCCTTCTTAAATTATTATAAATTTCCAGACACAATTTCCTGTAAAGGCAGATTTAATATTCACCTTCGACTAGTGGCTTGTATGAATCTTTTCATTCAACCCCTGTATGTTGCAAGAGAACGTCTGGTGTTTTTTGTAAATTTCCATAGTCTTTGAGAATGTATACTTTTTATGTTGGCAGGAATTGTGGCTTTGTGGCTAAAATATTAGTTTTTAACTATAAGCTCACCAGTTTAGTCTGCCCCCACCCTCTTTCCCCTTTCTAGTCCCAAGGGAAATTGTCTTTTCGCATGAACTTTGGGCAGTCAGAGTACAGGGTCAGCCATTGTAAAGCACCCCAGAGCAATTTTCAAGTTAAGGGCATTGCTCAAGGGCCCAACAGTGTAGGATGTCTTCTGGTAGTGATGGGATTAGAAATGACAGCCTTCCAGATACCAGCATATAACCTTAGCCTCAGAGTCACCTATATATATATATATATATATATATATATATATATATATATACACACATATTGTGATTTCATGGAGCAAGTGTGAAACCCTTTAAAGAGATAAATGTTTGTTTGCAGTGTTTGAATAAAATTCCAATCTCAACTTCCTCTGGTCTTCTGTGCAATTTTGTGACCCAAGCGTGACAATATATATATATATATATATATATATATATATATATATATATATATATATATATATATATATATATATATATATTAGTAAAATGCTTTCACAGTCTTTACTATAGTAATGTATTTACCTGCTTATTACAGAATATTAAAAACAAAACATCTTAAACCTCTGCTAATCAAAGAAAGACTTTTATAGAATTTTCCCCAATAAATTGTTACAGAACGATCTGTGACCAATACCATAGTGATTTCTTTTTCTGTTTTTTAAAAACAGTTCCCAAGACTTTCATAATGTATAAAATGTACAGATGTCTTTTACTTCAGTTTTACAGCTTTTATTGATCTGAGAGATTTTTTTAAACAGTGAACTGTTTACACTGTCTTTACATACTTGGATTCCTTTCTTGCTAAGTTGCTCAATTATAAAGATGAATTTGTTACCAAATAGTGAGATATTTTAAATACATGATTCCTTCATCTTATTTTAAAGATCATTCAGTTGGAAATTGTCATTATTCATTAAAAATTTGTTTTGTGTAATTATTATTTATGTATGTATGTATATTTATGATACTTACAAAACTAAATGTTTAATCAAGAATAAACCATGTTCATTACCCATGAAAAGGAATAGTTTGATAGATATGATTAAGTTTACATTACCATGTTTTAATCAATCATTCAGTATACTCCAACACAGAATGAATGCAGACAAGGGAAACACATGGCTGGTTTAGGACCCAACAAGGCCCTTTGCATAATCGAAAAGCTGCTACTTGCAGTGACAGAGAGTGCTACTGTATATACGTTATAAATGCACAAACCAACACTGGCAATTCTTCCCTAAAAGGTAGAGGGCTGTTAATTCAAGGTGCCAGTGATGAGTAAACATCCTTATAGGGAGAAAGCACAGCAAAGGGGGGCTGTCATAATGCTAAAATACCTCCTGACCAATGAAGAGAAGCATGTAGTCCCAGAATGTTACGTTCTGCTTTATTGGACCAGTGGATGTCTCATTGCACCTAGGCTGAGTCAATATTCTATATAGTGTGGCTATAGAGGCTGTAGATTTTTGTTGTTTTTTCCTGTTTACCTGCTGATTGTTATCTTTGTTCATCATGCCCTTCTGCTTAGTTATTTTTGCAGGCCACATTTATGCACATACCCACACTCACTCAATACCGGGCCAATTAAAAACTGCTTACCAACCTTGGTAATGCAACTTCAGGATATGGAAAGAAAACCTGAGAACCCGCAGAAAAATCCTCACAAATGTGAAGAGATGATGAAAATTCCATGCACATTGACCAGGATTTAGACCCATTTATATATGAAGCAGCCATACCACATACCACTTCAGAACAGGTCATCCACCTGAAGCTGAGCATGTTCGGCCCTGGCCAATACTTGTATGGGAAACCATCTAGAGGAAAGCCTGTGTTGCTGATGGAAGACGTGTTAGTGAGGCCAGCAGGGGGTGCTTAACCTGTGGTGTGAATGTGGATCCCAATGCCCCAGTGCAGTGATAGGGACACTATGCTGTAAAAATGGCACCATCTTTTGGATGAGACATAAAACCAAGGTCCTGACTCCCTGTGATCATAAAAGATCCTTGGACATCCTTTGTAAAGACTACGGCGTATCCTGATGGCCAGGCTAAAGTGCCCACCACAGCCTAGTAATTCTGGGCCCCCAATCATCCTCTGTCCCAAATTGGCTAACTCTCTCACCACTTCACCACCTAACAGCTAATGTGTGGTGACACAAAAATAGCTGCCATCACATCATCCAAGTGGATGCTACATATCAGTGGTGGTTGAAGTGGCTCCCCACTCACTGAAGCAGTTCTGAGTAGTCAGAAAAGCGCTATACTATATAAATTTAAAGAATTATGGTGCTCGAAAGCAAAAATGATCTGTCCGAACTGAAGGTGATGATCGCTGAGCTCAAGAAAGAGATAAAGAATGATATAAAGAAAAGCGAGAAGGCAGGCATTCACGACTCAGATTGAAACAGCCAAAAATCTAGCATCCACTGCTGATGGAAAAGCAACAGCTGCCAGTTGCAAAAAACTCTGAGACAGACTTGCTGCTCTGGAAGATGGAAGCAGAAGGAATAATATTAGAATCGAAGGTCTACCTGAGAATCGTGAAAGTCCAAACCCAGTGAAATTCGCAGCTGAACTATTCTCTAAAATAATTGGAGAGGACTTTAAATCAGATACCAAGATAGCAGCAGCTTATCGCATACACGGATCAAATACCTTTAGACCTAGGTCTTTTATTATCCGCTTTGAGAGATTATTATGTAAGATAGATGTGATGGCACTCCTCAGAGGCAAGCAAGAGATTATATTTGAAAATAACCACATTTGTATTTTCCCTGATTTCTCTTCCACAACAGCTGCTAAATGTGCAGCCTTCTACAACATTAAACAGCGGTTACGGCAAGCCGACATCAAATACAGCCTCTTGTACCCTGCCAAACTGAAAGTGGATGTTCAAGGCCAATACTACGTCTTCTCCAGCAAGGAGGAAGCAGAAAAGGAATTAAGAAAGCTGATCCCAACACTATTCTGAAACACAATAGTGAGTCGCACCCTGTCATGGCATGGCAAGGAGATATCACCTCCTGTCTGATCCACTTGTAATGATACGGGTATTATAATTATTCATCCTTTTCATTACTTGGACGCTTTCTGTTTATGTTTTAATTACAGTTATAGACATGTGTGTGGAAGAAATTAACTTTTTTTTTTCTTACTAACCTAAAGGAGACTGTTTAACATCATACCCTTGGTATATTGTTATTATTGCATTAAGACTTACTATGCTTATCCTGGACCACTTTCTAACACCATCCCCTGGGTTTATTATCTTATTACTTTAAGATTGCTGAAGATTATATTATATATTTTATGCTTATAGTTTGTTAATGATTATATATAATCATAGTTTGTTAATGATTATATTTTAGGCATACAGTATTTAGATTATATTGGCAATAGATATCTATACTTTTTAATCCTAAAACACCGTTGCGTGTGGCCTTGTTTTTTTTTTTTTTCTTTTTTGTTCTTTATTTCTCCTATTACAATTTCTCGTATTAGGAATTTGTTAGTTTTCGCATACCCCTTGGGGTCAGAGCGCAGGGTCAGCCATAGTACAGTGCCCCTGGAGCAATTACAGGTTAAGGGTCTTGCTCAAGGGCCCAGCAGAGTAGGATCTCTTTTGGCAGTGATGGGGATTCGAACCGGCAACCTTCGGGATACCAGCACAGATCCTTAGCCTCAGAGCCACCACTCCGACGTGCTCTGTCTCTAGGTATGTCAGAGGACCGAGACTTTGTGAAGTGGGGTCCAGCCTCACGTGGGGAGGAAAAATGGGAGGGGGGGGATAAGGGGGGGGGGGGAGAAAGAGAGCAGGCTATATCTAATCTATCCTTTTAATCCTTATAATTATAACTACCAATGTAACAACCTTCTACCTCAAATTTTTTGCCAAGCATTAATCACCGTCTTTCCTAAACAAAATAAGGACTTATTACAATGTACATCATACAGACCAATTTCACTTCTGAATAATAATGTTAAGATACTCTCAAAAATCATAGCTAGAAGGATGGAGAAAGTGCTGACTTCGGTAATATCACAAGATCAAACTGGATTTATCAAGGGTCGACACTTATCCTCCAATCTTCGACGCCTGTTTAATGTACTATACTCACCAACAAAGTCAAACACCTCAGAAATATTGTTATAATTGGATGCAGAAAAAGCATTTGACATGATTGAATGGAAATACTTTTTCACTACATTAGAGAAATTTGGGTTTGGCCCGAACATTTGTGCATGGATCAAACTACTGTATACCAATCCAGAAGCTTCAGTTTGTATTAACAACATTTGTTCAGACTACTTTAAACTAGAACGTGGTACCAGACAAGGATGCACCTTGTCACCACTGCTATTTGCAATCGCCATTGAACCACTGGCGGTTCACTGTCAAAATGCTGATCAGATAAATGGGATTATCAGAGAAGGACTGGAACAGAAAATTTCTCTATATGCAAATGATATGGTACTGTATATATCAGACCCAGAAAATTTTGTGCCTGCAGTCTTAACAGCACTTACAGAATTTCAAAAGATCTCTGGTCTCATAATTAATCTGAATAAAAGTGTACTCTTTTCAGTGAATTCTCAAGCATATAATATTAGATTAGACACCCTACCTTTTATTATTGCAGATCAGTTTAAATACCTAGGGGTAAACATCACAAGTAAACATAAAGCTCTTTATCAACAAAATTTCGCCGTCTGTATGGAAAAAATTAAGCAAGACTTGCATAGATGGTCAACCCTTCATCTCACTCTAGCTGGAAGAATTAACGTTGTTAAGATGAATATTTTTCCTAAGCTTCCTTTTTTATTTCAAAACATTCCAATATACATCAATAAAGCATTTTTTAAGCAATTAGACTCAATAATAACCTAATTTATTTGGAACTCAAAACATCCACGTATCCAAAGAGCGACCCTACAAAGACCTAAGGCAGAAGGTGGCATGGCTCTACCTAACTTTCAGTTTTATTACTGGGCAGCAAGCATACAAGCTATAAAAACCTGGACACAAACAGATGAACATACACAGGCCTGGTCCGCAATAGAAGTAAAATCCTGCAGTACTTCTTTATATTCCCTGCTTTGTGCCCCAATAGATGCAAGGTATTGGCAATATACTAATAACCCAATTGTGCTTCACTCACTCAGAATATGGAACCAATGTAGGAAGCATTTTAAGATAGAGAAGCTTTTATCTGTGGCACCTCTGCAAGAGAACCACCTCTTTCAACCCTCACAAACATATGCAGTTTTTAATATCTGGAAAAAATTTGGGATTAAATTGCTTAGAAATCTTTATATAGACAACATCTTTGCATCCTACAAACAATTACATTCCAAATTTAACTTTCCAGCTACACATTTCTTTCACTATCTTCAAATTAGGAACTTTGTTAAACAGAACCTGCCCACTTTTCCTCATCTTGCACCCTCATCCATACTGGAAAAAATATTGCTCAATTTCAAGGACTTAGACACCATCTCTGCAATATATAAAATTATTTTACAGTCCCTCCCTTTCAAAGATCCAAGAGGACAATGGGAAAAAGATCTCTTAATCAATATATCAGAAAGGGAGTGGAAAGTAGCAATGAGGAGACTTCACTCGAGCTCCATATGCGCAAACCATACAATTATTCAACTCAAAATTATATATTGAGCACACCTGTCTCGCCTAAAACTGTTCAAAATGTTTCCAGGGCAAGATCCAACCTGTGAATGCTGCAATGAAGTCCCAGCCTCACTGGGTCACATGTTATGGACCTGCATCAAATTAACATCATTTTGGACCAAAATTTTTAAGTGCCTTTCAGACAGCCTTGGTGTCACAATCCCACCTAACCCATTAACAGCTATGTTTGGTGTTCTTCCAGATGGGTTTAAAGTGGAGAAGGACAAACAAACTGTGATTGCATTCACTACACTTTTGGCACACATACTTATTTTGCTAAACTGGAAGAATCCTAACTCTCTTCTTTTAAGTCAGTGGGTAACTGATGTTTTATAATATTTGAAATTGGAAAAAAATCAAATATTCAGTTTTTTTTAAACCTGGCATGATATAATCAATAAAATTTTAGAATAAGCTCTTAAAGCACCGAGGAAGCAATTATCTCCGCATTTCTTTTTCTTCTCCATTCATCTCTACTGGTCTATTAAAATCATCAATTTAGGTACTGTATGTTTACAAGCCGTAAGTTTTACCCCGTTGGCCATGCTCTCTCTCTCAGGGGTGGGGGTCAACTTGTTTTTCAGTTATATTTTTTGTAAAAATTGATCGATTTATATGAATGATTACAATAAAATTATAAAAATAAAAAAGGAAATTTAAAGAATTACTTTTATTATTATTAAAATGATGATATCTCTTGACTTATGTGTGCCCTTTCTCGATCAAGTTCCCATAAAGGGTGCTCATCAGACTCTATCAATTCAGGCAGCTTGCTTGTCTCCTGTCTGATTTTTGGCTACCCCAAATGGTAAACGGACCCTCATTCACCATTGTAAAAGCATCATTCATATTCTTACAGACACTTCCCTTGTTTGAAGGTGATTCTGAGCATTCTACTTATGCCTTTCCTTGGTGTCCTTCTGAGGGACCAGACACACCGACATTAGCATTTATTATATAGATAGATATACAGTACATATATATGTATGTATGTGTTTGTGACTGATGCAAAGGGTGAATTACTGATAATATTTTGCACATTTCTGAATAGCATAGATTAAAATACTCTGTAATAGAAACCGTAACTTTGGACAAGCCTAAGTCAGCAAGCCCTCATACAAGATTAAACAAGAAATCATAATTTTGAGCACTTATTTGGAAGTCTAATTCTTAACAAAATCTACTTTTTGAACTCTTTTAGTTGAGAATGCAAGGTCAGTTGCAAGATTCACCCTTTAAACTGTTATGCAGTAGGTGGGCTGTTATGGCTTTCTTAATGTAACTGAAGAATTAGGTAGATGCAGGGACACCTTGGTTTGCTAAAAGTAAATCTAGTCTAATGTCACTGTTGCAAAAATACGTCCATCTGACCCAAGAACTGTTTTAAGGGCTTGGCTAGGTCTAGTCTTAAAGACCCCTTGAGCAAAATGCTCATTGTGTTTAGAGTTAGGAGGTGAAATGGGGAAAAGACTGAACAGGCAGAAGGTACAGGAATGTGAGAGAGGGCTTGATTGGTTCTACTTTAATAAAGACTACTTTTTAAATTTTTTTTTGAGAGTCTTTCCCTTATATTTTAAAGTACAAGGAACATTTATGGACATTGATGCATGAGCAGTAATATGCCGCATTGAGAACATGTCCCTGCTTGACTCCAAAGAACAAAACAAACAAATTAAGTTAATTTTATAAATAAAAAACGTGAAAAAATCATTCTGAAGGAAATTAAATACATTTAATATACAGAGGATTGTGACAATATGTTGTGTGAAGCAAGTTTCTGCACAAAGCCATAGTAAACAACAAAACAAAAAGAGGAAAGACATTTTCCAGAGGTTTTACGGGGATTTCTATTATTTTAGGCATGAACTGGACTATGGTTATCATTGCACACTCATAATTTAAAATACAGTATATTCAGAGTTTAGTATAACAAACATTTTGAATATAATAAACATCATTAAAAACTTAGAAGTGCTTACTAGGCTTGGCATTGAATTATTTATACTAATACTCCTTAGGAATATGGCAGTTAAAATTATATCCAGTACTTTATGTTGATTAACTGTATTTCAATTTGATTTTATCAGATTCATTTCTAAACCTGGCACACTTGCCATTATATGAAACTTCTTTTGATAACCATTTTTTTCATCAGAACAAAGGTGTTGCTATGGGAGCAGGTTTTAGATATATTTTTTTGTGTTCTGATAACAGATACTTTTTCATTTCATCTATAAATAGCTTTGTTCATCATGTGCTTTTTTGCATCATATACATTTACAAAAATTTTGATATGGAAAAAGAGATTTACAGTCAAGTAATGTTTTTTATTTCTTTACTCAATAAATATGATAGAAAACTAAAGACACTTTAAAAGCAAGGATTACATTTGTGCTGCATGTATAAGTTGTTTTATCTTGTATTAGTGTCTCAAGATTTGTCCCTAGTAAATGTGGATGTGTAGGCAGCCTGGCTGCAATGGATAGAGAAAGCCTGTACCTTAAAACAGTTTGTTCTCAGCAAGTGAATGGTGAGGACCATTTTAAGAAATGCCATCTGACTGATTAGTGAAGCAGCAGAAACAGATCTCTATAATACCTAATGAATAAGTCAATGGAGGAGTGACAGCATGCAGAAAATAGCAGCAGGAAAACAATACCCAACCTAGTGGATAGATGCTTGCATGCTATTGCTGGATTACTGGGTCAGTGATTGAGGTAGATGAAAAGCAGAATCTCAGGAAAGACAAGCACATTAGTTGTCTGGGAACATTGCTGGTACAACTATTCTCTTTATTTCCCTTTGTGGAGATATGTTTAGAACCATTCTTCTAATATTCTGGATAGTGAATTTTTTCTGAAAACTATCTGCCATTATTGCAGAGTGGACCAATACAGCAAGTTATTTCTGGACTGTACATAGAGAATGATGCTCATATTAGAGTGAAATCATCGTTACTGGTGTGAGGTGGCATTGCTATACATTCTTGTTTGTGTTTACTGTTATATTATTTGCTGTAATCATTCCAGACATTAGATTAATAGATTAATTTAATGTTTTATAGTAGTCTCCCATTGTGAACTTGAATTGGTTGATAGGAGGGCAAACTGTTGGGCTTCATGTAGGTATTTGTCCTGAAATTCCTCTTCGTAAAATCATAACTGCCTAGTGTAAGGTTTTGTAAATCTTAGCACACCTTGGAAGATTGTTCAGAATCTGGACTTTTTCTAAATTTTCTGGTTACTATTAAAAATAGATTAATTCCTCTCTGTTCCCTAAACCTTAAGAATAATTTAACACAAGCTTCACTGTAGTTTACATTCAAGTTCAGTTATTCATGTTATTTTTTATGTACACAGAATTAGTTGAGTTTGTTGTGATTTTACTTCACAAGCTATGTAGTGCTCCACATACTTTGTAGTGATGGCCAAGAAAATTTTTAATTTCATGCAGAATGGAGAGAAAGAAGTTTAAGACATAATAAAATGCAATAGTGACCAGTGTTGTACAACAGGAAGTGTGAAAAATGTCCAAGGAAAAATTATAAAAATCTTACATTACTCATGTTGCATATACCACATGTCTCTTATCCAGTCCAAAATGTATGGTTTTTTTTTTTGTTAAAATATGTTATATAGTTACTTCCTAAATTATCAGCACATGCATAAACATGAAATCTAAAGCCTCATTGGATTTAGTTTTTTATTTGAAGATAGGAGTCTTAACCAATGAATGAGGACATAGGTGGGTCTTTAGTTCAAAAAACTCCATCTTATGAGGCTTTAGTTTTGTGTGAGGTGTTTAATGAAAGAGAGACAAAGAGATCATAAATCTTTAAGGTCAGAATGTTCACTCTGGGTTCCCAATGTCGCAGAAGCACGTAATAGTGACCAAAAATTGATATGTACTGCCAAAATCAATAAATGGCCTTGTGTCCATTTATTACCACCACCTTGGTGAAAGGAAGAGACGGAGGGTTGGACAGTACCTTTCTCCTCATCCCCAACTGCAGTTCATCGGCTCACCAAAAGAGGGGCAGTGGGTGATGGTGTGGCCCATCTCCCCACACTTGTAGCAGCATGGAAAATCTTTGTGCCTCTCCTGTGGCCCGACTGCTGGAACTGTGGTTCTGCGGGCAGAATTAGGAATAGAGTCACATTCTTTTGGAGATTTGTGGTGATCAGCAAACTCGAATTGTAAAGCTGTTTGCTGAAACTCAAGGGCTCCCACTAGGTCTTCCAATATGTTTACTTCTACCCTACAGACTGGCTGGACAAGAAATTTGGGGAAGGCATTCTTCAAGTAGTCACAGGCTACTTTTTTGGTGTATTTGTGTCTGGTCTCAGCCAGTGCCTGACTCAACCCCATATGTCAAAAGCCTGGAAGCGCACTGGCTGCTCAGGGTCAAAACATCATTCCAAACATGCCCTGGCCTGCTGGTCGTGCTAATGCCATATCGTAGCAACACCTCTACTCATACCTCATACTTTACTGGTGCATGTGCCCATTCCGCATGATTCCAGTGATGAAAAGCAGTGGTGCACTCAAACACCAGAAAGAAATTCTCAATACCATCATCAAGTTGTAATGGAAGTAATAACTGGAATGGACCCAACAATTTTTCCTGTTGGAGAGAGGCACAGGTTTGATTTTGTACCTCCGTCTCATTGAGCCACATCCGTTGCTTCCCTACCTGGGCTTTTAGAGCCCGGACTTCCGCTATCATGGCATTGAAATTATTTATCTCCTCCTGTTACTTTATCTTCAGCAACTTTCGATAAATCCTATGCCACTGTAATGAAAGACACAAAGAGATCATCAATCTTTGGAGCACCCAAAGGCTAACTCCATAAAATGAAAACAAAACGTGGGTTCAAAATGCGTGAAAAAGCAAAAGAATTGTATCGATGTGAGTTTCAAAGTAGACTGCTCAAGATGGTAGAGCTTCCGGTCTTGGTGGAGCTCAACTCGGGGGAAAAAGTTCTCCCAGCTCAAGCCAAGGCTACTTATCTGCAAGGGAGGTGCCTGGAGTTGATATAGGGTAAATAATACAGTAAATCTTTATATGGAATACATGCATTTCATGCATGTTCCATGTCTACAAAGAGCTGGGAAATTGTAAGATGAAAGAAAATGCGAGAAATACATATTAGCTTTCTGTTGATTTGACATTTGAGCTCAGGTTTGTATCTCATTGACAGCAACATGTAAATTGAATTGAATAAAAGCATACATGTTTATTTGATATTTGGACTAAAGTGTTCACACATTATAAACTTCACATCATTATTAGTATAATATGAAAATAGTTTTTGCTTTAGGTATGTCTTCAGCATTTCTTGCCTCATATTTCCTTTCATCCTACAATTAAGGTGAGAAGGAATTTTAAAGTTGGCCGGGATTACAAGTTTTTTCATAGGCTTCAGGGATTCTAGTGTTAAGCTGTCCTCCAAGCGCATGCATTTTACAGCTGATATTTCAGGAAGTACAGTAACTATATAACAATATTTTAGCAAAAAAGCATGCAATATGCGAATGGCTGGTCTATGTCCTCCTAACCTCTTACTAATTATCAGCAACAAAAAATCCCATTTTGATGACTGCAGAAAAAAAATTTAGAAGTCCACATTCTAACTGTGGCACAGCATTTCATTTAGCTTTAGCATTCCAGCTTATATAGAACGGGTCTCACTCCAACCCCATGTTGTTTGTTTTTGATTTGTTGCTTTTTTTATCTTTCAAATCTGTGGAATTTCATTTCTTCCATTAAGTTGAGTAAACCAATATAAACCGATCAATTGCTTCTGTATACAAGACAGGTGTTAGTAACTTCATCTAAACTAAACACGTTTTTGAGTTGAAATACTTGCTAAATCATTCATAAACAAGGTTGTTTACTTCCATGATTCTTTTCAATGTTCTGAACCCCATGAGGCAAGACAAGTATTCAAAGTAAAATTTAAGCCAGAAAATGCTGGAGAATGGAGGAAAGCATTTAGGCGCACACTGAATTGTTAAGTGAAAAACCATAATCAGAAAAAGCTGCCAAAATCAACAATGACATTCAGAACACATAATAAAGTCAAGAACCATTGCAAAAAATTCAGTGACTAATTAGATATAATTTGAGCCTAACTAGAACTTGGAAGTTTGTTTCTAAAGAGAATACAAAATAACACCTGCTGGGTGCCACCGTCCTAAATATGAGGTGCATGGGTGCACCATGTTGGCAATGAGCATAGAAACTATAAAGGAGATGACCACAGCCATGCAAAGACAATCATAAAATGTCAGTATATGTAAAAACACAAAATGTCATTGCCTGAATAAGAATTAAATAAATATTTAAGAAGAAATAAACACACACATATTACAAAAATAAAGAAAATTGACAAAAGGAGGTTGAAAGCATAAATTCATCAAAGTAGTCATCATGAAGGATAATATCCTAACTTCTAATTTCGCTGTTTATTTAAAAATAATTTTATGTATTCACCGCCTATTATGACTGATCACTATTAGGAGTAATCTACACTTTAACATGAACTCCCCATTTTCAGCATTGTCTCTGGAAAACCTTTATGCTTTGCAGAACTACTTGCCTCCACTAAATGACTAATGGAATGATAACTGGTACCATCCTTCTAAAAAACAACACATTCTTTTAATTAAGAATTATTATTAGGATAAATGTTTTAAGTAATATTACTTGGTCTTTCCTGAAACTAAAGTTAGAAGGTAAGCTAGAGTTTTTAAGAAATTTAAAATAAAAAAAAAACATGAAATGAATCATACAGGGCATAGCTGGTTACATACACTATACTGTTTTCAACCAAGACTAATTAAGAAAGGTTTAGCTGATATTAGGATTGTGCAGTATACCGGTACTGAAAAAGCACAGAAAACCCAATCATTAAAACAGTACAGTACCAGCATTTCATTAATTGTGTTACTAAGCCCAATTGGAATTCCAAGGGGGAATGTCTGCTGTTTGAGCTAGATTTAATACATATATTAAAATCAAACATCCTAGGGGCCCAAACCCCTTAAGCATATATATATATATATATATATATATATATATATATATATATATATATATATATATATATATATATATATATATATATATATGTGTGTGTGTGTGTGTGTGTGTGTAAACAATTTGAATAGTCCAAAGAGGAGACTCTGCCTTTGGAAGATTTACAAATTGCAGTGGAGCAGGGATGTACACATTTATGCAGGCAGGGGGAGCAAAACAAAGTAAATGGTAGTTTTCAAGTTCCTCATTCATTGTACTGTAGTTTATAAATGAGATCGGAACTCTAAAAGAAATCCAATTCAGAGCCCCCATCCCCTGCTTTGATCATCTATTAAAGTAAACTTGCTGGATAGTCCAAAGACAAGGCTCCTTTTGTCAATATATGGTATATAAGTCAGGTGCACAATTTTCTTGCAAAGTGGAAAGCGTGAATGCATGCTGGCTCGGGGAATGAAGCAGCTGACAGACAGAGAAGGGGTGGGGTAGTAAGGTGGTTGTTGGAAGAGTTATCCATTTTAGTATCAGTACAGAGGTCCAAGAGCTGGTAGTTTTTTTTAGTAATAACACTAGCTGATATACAGTTTCCTCCTGAATTCATTATTTATAGATTGAATGATATGGTATATACTGAAGAGAAGATCATTTCAGAGAGTTGCCTGTCAGAGGTTAGTGAATTTAGTGTTTATTGAGAATATGAACAAAGACCAATTTAGAGCTTTTTGAAGAGATAAAACATAAATATCTAGCTAGAAAAATAAGGCATTCAATGACTCTGTGAACATTTTTTCTTCACTGATGGTGCAAATGAATTACAATAAGATGACTGAGGAAGAAATGCTTACATTAATGCTTAAATTAATACTTTGATTCATAAACACTAAAATAAAAGTACAAGAATTTTCACCAAAGCCTGTTGAGGAGCATGCTAATTCTTTTTTGCTAAGTCAACTGAAAGAATGCTGAAAAAAGGTGCCTGCCTACAGTAACTAACTCATGTGAGAAGTAAATAACAGACACCAATTGAAAAGGAAGTTTAACAGCAGTGTGTAAAATCCCTTAAAATGACAACTTCAGTGATCATTCTTTAAAAAAAACATACACAATAACCTTCAAAAGTATAATAGAAATGGATCATTGCTTTCATATAATAATAAACACTAAACAGTCATTGGTGAACTCTCTGCAGTACCAAATAAAAATCATATGCTTTACATATTAACATTAAATTTCTTTCTTAATAATGGTGGAGATGTGTATTCTATTTAATAAGAATTTTAAAAAAAGACTGCAGATTCTATGAAACATAAACAACAGCTGTTAACTTTTATAAAGGACTGCTGGCTACACAACTGGATTGTGTGGAATGTGTTACTATTAATTTTATTATAAGCAAAACCCTTTATAATGTTTTTGATATATTTTGTAATACATATTTATACAAGTTATACAGCTGCAGGCAGGCAGAGTCAATTCTAGCATTACCAGGCAGAAAACAAACCCAGGTTTGATGCCATTGTACACATATGTGAGTCCTTAGTTATGGCCTCATTTTATTCAGTAGGAAGATCTCTGTATTTCCTTGTAACTAACAGTGACTTAAGGATGCACTATACAATCTGCAGTTAGAAATAAATAATATAATTAAGAGGGGTCAACTCATCTGTTGTATGAAATGTAAAGACCTTCTTGATATACAGTAGCTATTTTTACAGCATTGAGAACTTTGACCTAATCCATAATTTCATAGACCAGTGGAGCACAAGCTGCAGATGGGGCATTACTTAATGCAAATTCCTTGGGGCACTATATGCAATCATCCATCCATCCATTATCCAACCCGCTATATCTTAACTACAGGGTCACGGGGGGTCTGCTGGAGCCAATCCCAGCCAGCACAGGGCGTGAGGCAGGAAACAAACCCTGGGCAGGGTGGCAGCCCACCGCAGGGCTATATGCAATCATCATGCATAAAAAGTCTTTGGGAAGTAGAGAGTCGGATTGCATAATTATTTCATTCCTACAGGTGAAACTGAGATGTCCTTTCATATCTGTGCAGTAGCAGTTTTGAGCAAGAAGATTACTATACCTTTCTATGGCTATGTCCACACTACTGCGCTTTTGTTTAAAAACAGCATTTTAAATAAAAACACTCTCAGTCCACACTAATATTTTACATCATTTATTAAAGTATCTTCATCCATACTAAAATGATTGAAAATGCATATGATGTAATGGTCTGCCAACACTGGGCATACGCTGTGAAATCATGGCACAATTTTAAGCCCTATTTTAACTGAGTTGGACTGAATTTCAGCTTCACCAGCCATCGTTTCACATGCAATAAGAGAGTGATTGTATTTTAGAAGTGTGCTGTCACACAACTTTGAAGAATTTCTGTTATGTAAGAAATTTCAGTCACCTGTCTTGTGTTAGCAGTCTCATGAGCTGATGTTTTTTTTCTGTTACCATTAAATTTCTTGAAATTCATTGTGCACCAACCGCAGTTAGTATGTGTATAGTATGGCCACCCTGTATTCTCGTGCATTTTGTGCACATATATGACTGGAGACTCTATTGTGCACTGTGACTAGCCACTTGACACAAAACGCAATTCAGATTCATACAGGTATGCAACACAACAAGCGCCATGGAAAGCAACTCTTCTATGTCAGCTATGTTTTTCCTTTGTGAAGGGTGACCAAACAGGGAAGCAGATGTTGTAATGAGCAGGATCCAATATGGTAAGACAGATGTAAAAAGTATTAACCAACCAGACTGCGATGGAGTCTGTATTTTTGAAATCTTTATTTTTGGTCATCCACACTTAAATGCCAAGCCAGTGTTTTTAAAATTAGTTTTTTTAGAAGTATTCATTTTAATGGGTTGAAAATACCAGTGTAGTGTGAATAAAAGCTGAAAACTTGAGAAAAATGTTTACGTTTTTAAATAAAAATGTAGTAGTGTGGACAGAGCCTACTACTCATATGCCTAGTATTAGTATAAACATAAAAATATCGAGCATTTAAGATAAGAACAAGCTTTTTAAATTTGATTCCTTGAACCTAGAAGCACAAATATAACTGCCATTAAAAATGCTGGAGAACAGAGAACAATATAACAAGTTGGCTGAACAATAAAGCTTAAAAATAAATAAATAAATAAAAATAAATAAATAAAAATAAAGCTTAAAAACAAGCAGTCAAAAAAATAAACAGTAGTAAATAGGAGAGTAGCAAATGACATCCTGGTTTCATTTTATAAGGAAATGGCTGTTGTGACAACACCACAAAAGCATGAGACATAGGGCAGACAAAAAATCATATCTGCACATAATGTGAGCATAATGTTTACCAGAAAAGTTCAACTAAATACTGAAATAACACTACAACCATCCAATAAAAATGACAGTACTGTTATGTTGTATTATTAATGTTATTTAATTTGGACAGTAGGTGGCACTATACACTATATAAATAGAACTGGGAGAGGGATTGGGAGGAGAGTTCCCAGAAGGAGATTGTATGACAGAGGTATTTCTGTAATAAAGAAGGTATTTGGAGATTTCTTTGTGTACTAATCAATACAACAAAATTGGCGACAAGGACATTTCTAAGCAATGATGGATGCCTCTACTGTTCCACTACCAGTTGCTTTTCTTCCCTGTCCAGGAGAGCCCACGCTTCTGTCTGATACGTGGATGAAAATATTTTAAAATTATTTGCTTGTTATTGTGGCAGATGGAGACAACTGGACAGAAGCCAGGAAACGAGTGTTGCTTCTACATTGTTTGGGAACTGAAGGACACAGACTTTTCTATACATTACCAAGTACAGGTAACACATACGCAGAGGTCGTAGCGGTGTTGAAGGCGCATTGTCTGCCAAAGTGCAATGTGGTTGTTGAACGCTCAGTATATTTCTGCGTTACGAGATCTTGCATCTACCTGCGACTTTAAAGATAAAATTGATGAAATGTTACGGGACCAGTTGGTAGAAAAGGCAGCCTGTCCATGAGAAGTTATTATTTGAACATGACCTCACTTTTGAAAAAGCAGTGATGCTTGCTTCGCAAATTGAAGCAGCTAAAAACCAAGAAGGGTTTCCTGGCGGCCTCCTGAGGATGCAGTTCAAAGCACGATGTTATCTACACGACGCTGCGATGGCCAGGCCCGCGTACAGCCTAGTTCTGGCACTTCTATTACCTCCAATAAGAATTGATCGTGTTTCCGCTGTGGATCCAAAGCACATCTCGCAAATGCCCCAGAGCTGTGGGAAATCTGGACATTTTTCTCGTGTATGTTGCTCTCCTCCACAAGACCGAGTTCGGGGTATTGAGATTCCAGAAACTACCATTTTGTGTGTGAATGATGGTACAAACCGGCCTGGAAAAATTTCATGTGCTGTTACAATTCAAGCAAATGATTATAAACCATATTTGGTGCATCTCCTCTAGATACGGGCTCATCAGTATCCATTTTACCCAGCAGGTTATGTAACCGGTATTTTGGTACTTGTAATTTATCTGCACCTCCCGTACGCCTGCTCTTTTATTCCAAAATTGAATTACCGGTCATAGGATGCCTCCAAGCCCAAGTTTCATATGCAGCTGTCACGGTTCCGGCTACTTTCTTCATCGTGCAAACTGGTGCCCCTTTACTAGGCATGGACTTAGTTACATCTTTGAAACTGCACATTGAAGGTAATACAGCACTTACCCCACCAGTCCCAGTGCTACAGTTGTCTTCCACTCCATTCAGAGGCCTAGGATGTGCAAAAGGGTTTGTGCATAAGGTAAAAATCCGGCCAGAAGTTCCGCCAGTACAAGCAGAGATTGAGGCGCTTGCCTATATCAGTACGGACTGCTGTTTCTGCTGAATTGCGCTACTTGCTAGATGCAGGAATTATAGAGTCGGTGGATGCTTCTCCGTGGGTATCACCTATAGTAGTCACACAAAACAAAACTGGTGGCATACGCTTATGTGTGGACCTTCGTGAGCCTAATAAGGCTGTTACTGTTGATTCTTTTACGCTGCCACATATTGAGGAACTGCTTTCTCAATTATGAGGTGCTACTGTCTTCTCCACTATAGATCTTGCAAACGCGTACCACAAAGTGATCTTGCACAAGTAGAGTAGGGACCTGACTGCATTTATAACACACAATGGCTTATTCCGTTTTTGCCATGTTCCCTTTGGGCTGGCGTCTGTTCCAGCCGCGTTTCAAAAATTACTGTCAACACTTCTCCGTCATGTTCCAGGTGTCCAAAATTACCTTGATGATATTATTATCTATGGATCCACGGTTGCTGAACATGATCGTCACCTCTCAGCTGTTTTAGAATGTCATTTCAAGCAGTCCTCCCTTCGTTTTTTGGGGCATGTAATTTCTGCGGAGGGTATTTCGCCTGATACAGAGCATGTAGATATCTTCCTTAATCCAACCCTTCCTACAGATGCTTCAGCTCTGTGTTCATTTTTAGGGGTAACATCATGGTATGCAAAGTTTATACCGCATTACGCCACGATAGTAGAACCTATGCGTACTGGTTATGTGGGCAATCCAACTTTGACTTCACAGAGGAAGCACAGCGTAGCTTCCATAGGGTTAAGGAATTAATTCTGACCAGTCCTGCTTTGCCTTCAACTATAGCATCTGACACTTCAGACTTCAGGCTGGGTGCAGTATTTACACAAATGCATGCAGAGGGAAGGGAGCACACCGTTGGTTTTCCTTCTCGTACACTTTCTCAGACTGAGAGGAAGTATTCTACAGTGGAAAAGGAGGTCTTAGTGTGTGTTTGGGCAGTTGAAAAGTGGTGTACATTTACACCAGTTCACTTTGAAAACAGATCAACAGGCCCTCACAACACTTCTTACTATGAAAGGTATGGGAAGAGCTGCTTTGCGTATTGCCCGTTGGTCGGCACATCTCCTTTGCTTTAATTATGACATGTTGTACCACCCGGGAGCGCAATATTCGACTGCGGACTGCCTATCTCGATTCCCTATATCTGCTCCAAATGTGCCATCTGAATTAGAGCCGGAGTATGTTGCCCTTCTGTCCCCGGCCAGGAAGGCTATAAGCCATGCAGAATTCGAAGCTGCTTCTGTATCATACCCAGAACTGAGTGCCATACGGGATCGCATTCATTCTGGATGGCATGCAAATATTTCACTTGTACCAAATAAGCTTGAACCGTACTTTCGCATGAACTGTCTGTTAAAGATGATTTTGTATTCAGAGGTTCAGATCACTTAGTTGTGCTGGTTAAATTGCAACAGGTAATTGTGGACCTAGCACACAAGGGTCATCAAAGAATTGTCTGCACAAAACACAGGCTTCGCAACCTGTACTGGTGGCCGAAAATGGATGATCTTGTCACGACAGCAATCAAGTCCTGTCAATCTTGTCAATCAAATGATAAGACCGCAAAGTGTGTGCCGCGCCGTTACAACCCATACCTTGGCCAGACGGGCCATGGCAAAAAGTTGCCATTGATGTGATAAGGCCATTTGAAATCGCACCTGCAGACTGTCGCTTTGCCTTCACACTAATTGACTATTAATCAAAATGGCCTGAAGTTGGTTTTACATCCCAAATTACTGCTTCAGCTGTAGTTGCTTTTTTAATATCTATTTTCAGTCACCATGGCAACCCTTAATGCTTGGTATCTGATAATGGTCCTCAGTTCACATCCTCTATGCTGACCACATTCCTACAGGAGAGGGACATTCAGCACACTAGATCTGCTAATTATCACCCTCAGGCTAATGGGGCAATTGAAATATTTAATCGAGTGCTCAAGGAAACGGTACAAATGCTTTATTTACAGCGTAAGCCCTGGAAATCATTCATTACGGAATTCCTTCATATCTTTAGAGCTACGCCAAATGTGACAACGAGTATTTCGCCTTTTGAACTGCTTCATGGGTGCAAGATGCGTATCAAACTGAACGTATTGCCTTTGTCAACATCTGTTGGACTAGACGATGTAAGCATAAGACAACGAGTTGCAGCTAAACAGAATAAGATGAAGAAATACACAGATGATAGAAGAGGAGCTTGTGTCCCGTTACTGGCAAAGGGAGACACAGTGCAAGTAAAAATGCCTACCCTTGTGTCTAAAGGATTGCCACATTACAGTAATCCCACGCCTGTACTTGACAAAATTGGAGAAAGCAGCTACAGTAAAGTATGGAATGCAGCGAGTTTGTCCCCTTGCGCACCATGTGCAGATTCAGCAAATGACGCGCCAGCCGCGGATCAATCCTCTGACGCGCCTCCTGCTGCTCCGCTTGAGTCACACAGGGATTCGTCCCTTGAGTTTTTTCCGCTTCCGATTCCAACAGTGAAACCACCTGCTTTGTGACCTGGTCCCTGAAGGAAATGGGAAGTCCACCTTGAAGGGCCGCCTATGCCGCCATCCTGTGTGGTTAAAAGACTATGAGACGGGATCGTAACGCAAGTCAAACAGATTAGTCTGTTGATTTCTTTTGTTGTGTTATTTTCCGTTTTTTAACAGCAAGCTTTGGACGGGGAGTTAGATATTTAAGAAAGGGGGGAGATGTTATGTTGTTATTAATGTTATTTAATTTGGACAGTAGGTGGCACTGTACAAATATGATATAAATAGAACTGGGAGAGGGATGGGAGGAGTGTTCCCAGAAGGAGATTGTATGACAGAGGTCTTTCTGTAATAAAAAAGGTATTTGGAGATTTCTTTGTGTACTAATCAATACAGCAAGTACGAGACTAGATAGGTAAATACTTAAACACATTTTACATAAAATGTTATAAACAGCAATAATAAAGAAAACACAAGGTTACGTTTCAGAATTCTGACTTATCACTTTAAAACATTTTCCCCCTTTACTCATTAGCATAAGTATTAGTGATATTTCTGAAGGAATTTAGAAACACATACAAAAACAGCGCCCTTGTACTTTGTTCTGTGATGATTATTAGCACTAGACCAGTCTCAGTGTTAGAGCTAGTCAGGCATTCTCTAATCAAAATGACATCAAAAAAGTTCTTCAACAACATAACATTAAAAAAAGCTATGCACCAGACAGAAAAAGTGAATACTTGCTTCAGTCCTGTGCAGAGCACTTCTGTCCACTATCCTACTTCATATACTGTATGAAATGTCTTTGTACAACCGAAATTCCACGAAAATTGGGACGCTGTGTAAAATGTAAACAAAAACAGAATGCAATGATTTGTAAATCTCATAAACCCATATTTTATTCACAAGAGAACATAGAAAACATATTAAATATTGAAAGTGAGACATTTTACTATTTCATGAAAAATATCAGCTCATTTTGAATTTGATGGCAGCAACATGTCTCAAAAAAGTTGAGACAGGGGCAACAAAAGCCTGGAAAAGTAAGTGGTACTAAAAAGAAACAGCTGGTGGAAAATTTTGCAACTAATTAGGTTAATTGGCAACAGATCAGTGATATGATTGGCTATAAAAAGAGCATCTCTGATAGCCTGCAAAAAACTGTGTCTACAAATTGTGGAACAATTTCAGAATAATATTCCTCGACATAAAATTGCAAAGACTTTGAATATCTTGTCATCTACAGTACTCAATATCATGAAAAGATTCAGAGAATCTGGAGAAATGTCTGTGTGCAGGGGACAAGGCCAAAAATCAGGATTTTTTGCCAGTGATCTTTGGGCCTTCAGGCGGCACTACTTTAAAAACAGGCCTGTTTCTGTCATGGAAATTGCTGCACAGGCTCAGGATTCCAGAAATCATTGTCTGTGAACACAGTTTGCCATGCCATCCACAAATGCAGGTTAAATCTCTATCATGCAAAGTAGAAGCCATATGTGAGCCACATGATCCAGAAACGCCGCTATCTTCTCTGAGCCAAAGCTCATTTTAAATGGACTGAGACAAAGTGGAAAACTGTTCTGTGGTCAGACGAATTGAAACTTGAAATTCTTTTGGGAAAACATGGAAGCTGCTTCCTCCGGACTAAAGAGGAGAGGGACCATCTGGCTTGTTATCAGCATTCAGTTCAAAAGCCTTGCATCTCTGAAGTTATGGGGGTGCATTAGTACCTATAGAATTGGCAGCTTGCACAACTGGAAAGTCATCATCAATGTATATACAATCAAGGTATGTACAGGTTTTAGAGCAACATCTGCTCCCATCCAAATGATGTCTTTTTCAGGGAAGGCCTTGCATATTCCAGCAAGACAATGCTAAACTGCAAACTGCATCTGTTACAACAGCAAGAGACAAGCCCAGCAAGAGACAAGCCCAAGAGACAGCCCTCAGCCATGTAAAGGCAGAGGAAAAGCCACGGTCCATTGAAGTTCATTGAATGTGCTGTTTTTTTGTGAGTTTCATTGTAATTTTTTTTCTGCCTTTCTGATTTTGTAGATTTTTGCTGCCTGTGCTCTTTTGCAACTATTTTTTGGATTTATGTATTGGGACATTGTATGCCTCTGCGGTGGGTTGGCACCCTGCCTGGGATTGGTTCCTGCCTTGTGCCCTGTGTTGGCTGGGATTGGCTCTAGCAGACCCCCGTGACCCTGTGTTCGGATTCAGCGGGTTGGAAAATGGATGGATGGACATTGTATGCCTTGCATTGACTGTTGTTTCAGGCAACTTCTTTGACCTCTTATGCTACTCGGAGTTTAATATTATGTCAAAGAACATTTTTTGAAAAATAAATATTTTTATTTATAAAGGTTCAACAGTTGCCATTTTTGTGACAGCTCAGGGTTTGACAGTTTTCTCATCTCTAGTGGGTATATTGAGTCATTTTGGGACATATTGTGCTCAAGAACTTCAAGTTCACAACAAACATATAGTGCACAAGATACATAACCAAAGTAGCAAATAGCATAAGAAAACCTAAACAAAATATTCACCAAAAGATATGTAGACAAGAAAATCAAAACATTCTTAATAATAATATTTACAAACATTTAGCAAACAATAAAATTATTAACTAAAAAGAAAACATACCCAAGCAGGATAAAACCCTGACTATCCCAAGAACTGATGCTGAGACTTAGTCTGCAGACTGCAGAGAGTTAGTCTGACTTGGAAGTTGCAGATTTTGGAGACAATTTACTGGGGGAACGAAGATAGGCATGGAGTATATAAAAGAATAAATATTATGATTGAGAAAATCATGTCATTTTTGAATTTTTTGCACTATTGCTAGATTTATAACATTATGATGTTTCTTTTCATGAGTGCCGCCATATGTTTTTTGTTTGATATATTTTGTTAATCCTTGAGGATGAATTGTCTTTTCACATAACCTTCGGGAGTCAGAACACAAGGTCAGCCATTGTACACCATCCCCAGAGCAATTTTCATGTTGAGGACCTTTCTCAAGGGCCCAATGGAATGGAATCTCTTCTGGAAGTAATGGGATTTGAACCGGGAACCTTCCAGATACCAGTGTAGATCCTTAGCCACAGAGCCACTACTTCACTATTGTTACTATGACCTGACATCTGGTACCATGATGCCACTAGACATGGAGATGTGGAGACTTCAGGGTTGAGGTTTTTAGATTATTTAACTTCAAATGAGACTCACACTCTATTTGTTGCTCTTGTTGAAGTACATGTTTTACTTCTGGCAAAGGTTCTTTTGACTTTGACTTTTGGCTTACATTTTGGCTTTGGTTTCTACAATAATTTTGACTTTATTGGGCTAGTAATGCCTGCAGACTCTCTTTTTTTCTAATCCATTTTACATTTTCATCTCTCAGACCAACTGCACTTTGTCTCTTTAAGGACTAGCATATTTTTAATTGAGGCATAATAACGAGATAGTGAAACAGAGAAGGTAAGAAGAGAGTGCCTGGGTCTCGTGCTCATGATATAAAGAAATGGCTAAGGAATTTTACCTGATAGCTGTTTAAAGAAAATCCAGAAATCTTTCTTTGTTCCTTATTCTGTTTCTAATTCTGTACTTTTAGGTCTCTCTGATTTATAATGCTAATGTGTGTACTTTACTATCTAAGATTGATCATTTTGGACTAATTAGCATTTATTCTGGTTGTGCTGAGCTGTCAAGAGAATACTTTTCTTTTAACACTATTAATTAAGTTGCTCAGTTGCTAAGTGTGCTAAACCATTACATTTTACATCTGAAAACACACATGCACATCCTAGACATTAATGGTTCACTAACAGTTTTCCATCCTTATAGCTATTTAGAAAAAGATCCACATTAAATCCTAGGCTATAGTTTAATTTTCTTATTAACTCACCTTTTCACTAATATTTTGATAATTTCCAAGACCTACAGTCAAGCCTTGCTTTTTCATTATTATTTAAGTTCATTTTCATATAAGGTATTTAGCTGCTGTAGCCTATAAATATGAAAACTTGTCTTTATGCTGTTTTCCTAGGATCATTTCAATTTCAATTTTAAATTATTTCAAAGTATGCTTCCCATCTGTTTTGTTTAGAAAGTTGAACAAATAATTCCTCTGGAGTTAGTGTAGCACTGCAATAGTGTGCATCTGCAAAGAAAAAATGTTAAAAGCTCAAAACAATAAAGGTTAAAGACATGTTTTGGCTGTATAGCCACATCAGGAGTGCAACTGTAAAGGAAAAAGCAGGTAACAAATATAGGGGGAAGGAGGGAACAAAGTCAGGGCAGATGAGAGGACAAAAGCTGTGAGTATGTGTGAAAACGTCGCCATTACAAAAAATGAAGGGAGAGATTAAAAATGTACTTGGTCATTGAGACCTGGAGGAATATGTGATCCTAGCTTCCAATATTTTTCTTTGAAAAGTGTCTTTGCAATCTTGTTAAAGAATACAAAGAGAGAGGTCAGTGTGGCTATGATCAAGGGATAGTAAGTGTTCTACAAAAGGCTTTTGATTGTAATGGCTCAAACATTCTCCCTGAAAGAGTCTGCTAGCCTGTTTCACAATGTAGATGGATGGGCATTTCCTTACAGAATACAGTAAATAAGATTTTTAGACAGAAGAAGCCCGTTATTTAATTTTTAATTTACCAGGGTCTTG
This sequence comes from Erpetoichthys calabaricus, assembly GCF_900747795.2. Classification (NCBI taxonomy): domain Eukaryota; kingdom Metazoa; phylum Chordata; class Cladistia; order Polypteriformes; family Polypteridae; genus Erpetoichthys; species Erpetoichthys calabaricus. The sequence goes on along the minus strand of NC_041402.2, from coordinate 124,159,061 downwards.
TTGGTGACATATTTGCAAAGACTCCTGTTATAGCTCAAAGTACCTGGTGATCAGTGTGGCTCTCCTCTGTGAAGTGAGCTGTAAACAACACGTTTCAGTCACATAGGTGGTTGACGAAAGGGAGGATTAGGTTAAAAGGCTTATGTGGAAAGATCAGTCTGCGAAATAGGGAAAGTTTGTTTGATAACCTGTGGGAAAGATGGAGTATTAGCGTGGAATGGGAGGACCAGTGGAATGCAGGTTTCAATGTTGGGATTCCTCTTAGAATGGTCTACTCCAGGCTTGATTGAGGGCCCTGATGAAAATATGAGAAGGGTATCCTCTATTAGTAAAGAAACTCCCCATTCTAAGTGCCTTATTATAGAAGTCACACTCATCACTATAGTGGCAGTGAAATCTAAAAAAATTGTGAAAGATGTAGAGAGCTTTCAGCATGCCCAGGGATGGAAGGAGTTGTAGAATAGATTGAGGATGTAGTTGACTTGTAATAGAAAGAGGTGTTTAGCCCCCTCAAAACTGATAAACTGATATCTAAAAATGGCAGAGGTGCGGCTGAGATGTTGGCTGTAAACCTGTAAGGTGGATGGAAATTAGTAAAATCGTTAATGAATTCCTGTATCTGACCACTGGAAGATTAGGCAGCATCAATACAATTGTTGATATATCTTTTGCAGATGTCTGGTACAAGGCTTAGGTCAAAGGAAAGCTCTTACACCCAAATGACAGAAACGGCATAGCTATGTCCCATTTTAGTACCCACAGCAAATTCAATAACCTGGTGAAAAAACTTACCAAAAGAGAAAGCAGTTCTGTCAGTGTGATGAGGGTGTTTGCTCTCAGAAAGGCATTCAACTGGATGTCCAGTCCAGGATCCTCGAACAATGAGACTTTACACCGAGAAAGAACTATATACAGAGAGATGATGTCCATGATAAAGATAAAGCAGTTGGGACCATGAAACCTAAAGCTGTCAAACAACTGGAGATCATGGTTAGTTTTTTTTTTAAGAATGAAGGGAGATCTTCAATTAGTGGTCTCATAGCACTGTCCAGAAAAACTGATATACTGTATGAGTAGTGGGACAGTTGCATGAGAAACAATGGGGCATTCTGGATTGTCTGCTTTGTGTGTTAAGGGGAGAAGGTAAAACTGAGATATCAACAATTCCTTACTGGTGATGAAAAGAAAAATGGTAGAACTTACCTACTGTTGGATATCATCTTTCAGATCCTGTATGAGGGGAATATAGGTGGTTGTATAAGAGAGTTCTTTTGAAGCTTCCGCAATGTAAAAGTTCTTCTGCCAGCTTACCACCATAAGTGTCTAAACCAACATAACCATCTGCAGATTTGATTTTTTTAGGACAAGAACATTTCTTAGGAATTTGTTCTAGTGATGATTGATGAAATAATCAACAGTTGCAATTTGTTCAGCCACTGGCCCAGAATCAATGTTTGGGATTAATGAAGTTGATGATTTTAAGAGAAGGGATCACTCTCTTTCCTAGTGCTGTTTTCACAATTCTGTTTTTCCCTATGAAATATCACCACAGAATTTACAGCAAAGGCAAGAATTAAGGATGGGGGTTCAAACATCTACACTTTTGTGAAATAGGAAAAACAAACATGAAAAGCCAGTTGACCACCCAAATTCTGCGCAGTAGAAATATTATAAAGTTTAAATAAATAAGTGAAGTGCTTAGTATTGAGGGAATGTTTTGTAAAAGGATTAAGCAGTTAATATATTTTTCTTGTTTAATAGTTTTGAGATGACAAGTATACTCTTTAAGACTGACAGTACAGAATAATAGCATTTTCATCATATTACTAGAGTATTCCTTAGAGTTTCTCATTTAACAAAGTAGCACACCTCAGTTTTGAACTACCATATTAAATGCACATCACAAGAATAAAACAAAAACAAACATTTGATGCCATACAATGTCCCGGTTCAGCATGAACAAAACATTTTTTGTGACCAAACATTCTCAGTTACCTTACCCTGTAAACACAACTCACCCTCCCCCAAGTCCCAAAATGTTAAAATTTATTACAATTGTTATAGCACAAAATCTAAATTAATGAGGTCAACATGGCAAATTCAATAAATAAAACCCCTTTATTTCAATTTTGTGAAAAACAAATGAAGTAAATAAAACAACACAACAAATGCAACATTTATACAGAATCATTGACCCCCTCTGGCTGAATTAGTACTGCTGGTTTTGGCCACACACTGATTACAGAGAGATCTGGACAGACTAACACCAAATCATAAATGGCTGAGCTGTCTAAACAAACCGAGCTAATATAATTTTCATTTTGCCTAATCGCAGACGTAGTTTTTAGACCAACTTTGTTAATATGGGCATATACTGTACTTAATTGAATCAACATTGCAGATTATCCATTAGTTAACCACTGTCCTGCTTCTTCCATTCTTCCTCTACTTGTTTTTTTTCTCCACTTTTTACTTTCAGATATGTAAATCCTTTCATGATTTATGCAAAACTATGCTGATTACATTTAATGTTACTAAATAAAGTGACTGTTTATCATAAACACTTTCACAACAACCCCGCCTTATGTATCCAGCTGTGTTGTTGTAGTGTGTCAATGTTATGCTTCAAGGGGGTTCCCACAGAGTTGTTGTTCAGTACCTATGTAAACAGACACCTTGAAGACCTCTTCCTAGTTCGGTGCAGTTGGTCTCAGGAATCATTGGTAAAGGTTGGAGCTTCCTCATGGAAATCACTGTCTTTGTAAGCTGTATTTTTTTCCTCTCTCTATCCAGAATTCTCCCTTGCTATTAAACACAGTTTTCCTTTCATGCTACTCTTGCATGCATAACTCTGCCATCTCACAGAACTCCACATGCCAGTTAACTCATACTGTGCCTAAATGAAATTTGTGAGGCATGGGTATAAGGCAAACTAAATGTTTTTTTATGTCCATTTTCAAAGAATTTGCCCATGGGCCATTCAGGATAATACAGCTTGCATTCAGTTAGAAACAGCCATCTTCTCAGGACAAAGCAGCAGCACAACCGCAAAAAAACAGTCACCTAGATAGCAGCAAAACAGCTGTTGATTAAAGAAGGACAACAATAAGCAAAACAACAAAAATTATGTGAAAACAAGAGGCCTTCAATGACGTTTCTTAGAATATCTAATTGTCTAGAGTCCAATGTAATTGTCTATAGTCCAAGGTATCATCACCAACATGCATGTAAGAATAAAATTACTAATAAGCACAAACAATGCTGAAGAGTTGCCAACCATTTTAAAAATGATAGAAAGACAACATAAGGAAAACAGCATATGCTAGCAAAGCATTGCAACAGATCCTGTTATTAAACTGAATAAGAACCAATGAAAAAGACACTACTTCATCAAATGCGCAAGGCCTTGCAAACACACATTATAATAGCAGCTTGGTGATGAATTATTGTGTGCCTGAGTTGTCATTTGGCTATTATGGCTGCATTTCCCTTCTTGATCAAGGGTGTTGTCATTTCTCAGTTTCTCTAAAAAGTTGCGTTACGAAGGAATCAGAGTTTCCATAAATGTATCCATGTTCTTCCATCAAGTTTTCTTTTTTAAACACTTACTTTTGCATGAATGTTTGCTTACTCACATTTCAGGCCTCTTTTTGTGCATATGCAATTCCTTTCCTTTTGGAAAATGCCATCCTGCAATTCTGATCTGTAGCACTTTGGCACCTGTGGCATCACACACATTAAACATGTGTGTGAGCATGCATGTCAGTGATGCATGCAGCATTGCAACACCAACTCAAAGGGCCCCCTAATCATGTCAAGTATCTGAGAAAACAACAACACAAGCAAAACAAAAACCAGAAACTGAACAATAAGGCAACACAAAGAAAAGGGGCATGAACAACACAATCCTGAAAACATGGGGCATTAAATATAACAGCTGTATAACTGGTATATATGTATGAGCGGGCGCAGAGAGACCGTTATTCTCCTTACCAGAATTCAGTGTCAGTTCTTCTTGGCTTGTGAGTGACCTCGGTAGTGTAGCAGACTGAGTCCTCAATGTGTGGGATGGCACACAGAGATGGTCACTCCAGTTTGTGGACTACTTGCCAGCTGTATTTTTATTTCTTTTATAACACAATGGTGAAGATACAGCACTAAGCTACCCAAGAAAACTTCTCTTTTTTTTCTACCAAATTGCTCCTCCCTCCTCCCTTAAATAATCAGTAAACTTTATTAAAACTTCCTAACATAAACTCTTGCTTACCTATATTTTATATAAATGGTACATACTTTATATTTTGACATAAAAAGCAAGGTTGGGCTGGAATCCCAGTTGAGATTATGGGTGTATACTTACTCAGCCGGAAGGCCATTATATGAGCGTGCATGTGGACAATCGCAGGGATGCATGGGATTTATAATCTCAGCGGGACCCTATGCCCTTATAGTCCTTGGTTGCCACTATGGAAGAATCCATAAAGAGGCTCCTTTGTCCTGTAAAGTATCCAAATGACATGGTGGTACATACTGGAGTCAATTTTGCTGATTTGGTTCAGTTTATGTACTTCTGGGTTCAGTTTAAAAAAGAAGCTACTTTGCCTTAGCCAGGTGAGTTAGTTGGGAGTGGGGTTAGATAAAGTTTATTTGGAGTGGAGTAGAGGAGAAAAAAGGAAGAAGCCATTGTATTGCATTGTGTTGCGAATGAGTTGCAATTCTTAACACATTCCTAGAAAGTACAATATGTGCCCCTCTTTGATGCAAGGCTTTCCAAACAGTATTAGTAGAAACGGAATTCAGATTTGACTGAAATGCTACAGCAGGTGCTGAAGTAAAAGCATGTGTGTTTATGTAGAATTTGGTGAGGCAACAGGAATTGACTTTTGGATGGCTTCAAAACTGTTCTGACAAACTTCAAGGTGTTCTCAGGAAGGGTGGAGAAATATTGATTTTAACTAGTCATATTATTGAGGAGAACACATCATGTTGGATATACCCTCACTGGAGAAGGAATTGACGTAAGCATTGACTGGGTTTGGGTTCTTCACTGTGGCTGAGGTCCCTGAGGGCCTAAAACACTCAGTAGTGCCTCACAGGTGTTAATGAAATCCTACAGTAAATGCTAAAATCAAAGTCAAAAGTCAAAGTGAACTTTATTGTCATCTCAACCATATACAAGTATACAGATAGACGAAAATGCGAAGCTCAGGGTCCACAGTGTAACAACATGAAGTGCAAATAATAAATTAAAAATAGAATTAAAGGTTAAATTAAAATTTAAAATTAAAACACAAACAAGACAAGACATTGTGCAAAGACAAGACAAAGAAGTAGCAGCAATATTGACGTGTAGTTAGCAATATGAACATTGATGCAATCACTTCATATTGCAAAATTTCTTGCTTAATATGTCTTCAGATTTGCATGCCACTGGAATGGTGTTCCCCATTACTGCTCCAGTAACTGAGAGATCTTATTACTCAGCCTGTTGGGGAAACCCTCTACCAAAGTTCAATTCATGTATCCTTTCTCTTTAAAAGGCAAGGACATTGTAGTGTTATGTCATTTACATTTTTGCTGCACATTGAAGGGTGTACTGTATGGTTATCTTTACAATGTAAGACACACTAAACATGCCTGCTGACAGAATGTGTTTGTGTAGCTATGTTTTAAATGTTGTGCAGGATACACTTTCTTAATTGGAAAAGGGTTAGAAAAATGCACCATTCTTTTAAAATGTACATCTGAGATTCTACATGACAGAAAATGGAAAATGAACAACATTTTAATGTCAAGGAGGTGAAAGTCTGACAGATGCTTATCTCCATTCTAATGATTGGCTAATAGTAAGAAGTTTTGTGGGTAAATTGCCTTCATTGTAAACATAATTGATGACTGCCTTGTCAGCTTTCAAAGCATCCTATTTGTTTCATGTTTTGTTTCTGAGTTAGAAGGAAAGACAGAGATTTTGGTGGATGTCAGGGGCAGAAGTGAGGATTGTGTTTTGTTAGATGGCAGAAAGTGAATGCCATTTTTTGGAGGTAGGATGGTGTTGTGGTGTGAAATTTTGTATATAAATTGAGAAATATTTTGTATGCTTTATTTGTAACTTAGACATTAGTGTTATATCATTGATAAGAACAGCAATGGCTTAATGGTTAAGAACCCTCCCTCCCTTTTTAGAACTGACTCTTTGTAATTTTATGACAGGGTTGGAGGAAGTGCCAAAAACCAGTTTGACAAGTGTTTCTCTGCAGGACTCTCTCAATCAACCCCCACAGGAAAGCCAATCTACCGAGCTGGCAAGCATCAGCTGAGCAAATGGTTTTGGGGGCAGGTGTGAAAGGTATTGTGTGTCCCATTGGTCTGAAGTATGGCTGTTTGGGATTGGCCTGAATCAGAGGCCATTCTGTAACACAACACCCTATTGGTGTAAGGGTTTGGACAAAGAATGCATAAATTTGGTTGCTTTACCCTTCCCTATCTCTCTCTTCTCTCTCTTACACCATACTAATGAAAGAGCATCTCAAACACCATGAACTGAAAAGGACAACACAATGAAGAGCACAACTCGGCAGCCATATTGAGACAAGCATACGGCCTGTTCTGAAGAAAGCTGACCAAAAATGATGCCTTAACTAGAGACATTTAAAGTAACTACAAATCTGTGTGCTGCTTAAAACTACACATCAGCATTTATCAGGTTGTATGGTTGCCAGTGTTCATTTGTACTTTGCTTATTGTTATTATTTATGAATATTATTAAAAATACATTATTTAAAGAATAACTTAACTCCTGCCTGTCTTTTACTACACCTAATTGCCTGAGGTTATAAATGTAGAAAGGAAGGTGGGGGAAGTTATATGGTACAATACCTTATAAACAATGGTAAGTCTGTGAGATATGAGGCATTCTGACAAAGGCTACACATTCATAATACAAAAAGGGAAAGAAGAGTAATATATTACTCCACCAAGACCAAACAGATTTTTTTTAACCCATCCACAGGGGATGCACAAACCACTGTGTTTCTTTGTGCCAGTCCCAAGCCCAGATGAATAGGGAGGGTTACGCCAGAAAGGGCATCCGGTGTAAAATTCTGCCAGATCAATATGCAGACAACCATACAGATTTTCATACCGGATTGGTGAAGGCCCTGGCCCTTGGTTGCCAGTACTGTCAGCCAACAGGGTGATGGTGGAAAATGGGCTACTGTTGGCCGAAGAAGGAGAAGAAGGGGGGGGGGGGGGGGGGGGGGGATTTGGGGGGGGGATGTGTCCAGAGTCAGGTGGAGATGAGGAAGGTAAAGAGAGTAGAACTGAGGGTAAGAACTTTGAATGTTGGCAGTATGACTGGTAAGGGGAGAGATTTAGCTGATGTGATGGAGAGCAGGAAGATTGATATATTGTGCGTGAAAAATTGAAGGGAAGTAAGAGCAGGTGGATCGGAGATGGATTCAAACTGTTCTATCATAGTGTGGATGGGAGGAGAAATGGGGTAGGGGTTATTCTGAAGTAACAGCATGTCAAGAGTGTTTTGGAGGTGAAAACTGTCAGATAGAGTGATGATTATGAAGCTGGAAATTGGAGGTATGATGATGAATGTTGTTAGTGCATATGCACCGTAAACTGGGTGTGAGGGAATAAGGAGGTGATGGGTAGGTATGGTGTCAAGGAGAGGAATGAAGAAGGTCAGTTGATAGTGGATTTTGCAAAAAGGATGGACATGGCTGTGGTGAATACGTATTTTAAGAAGAGTGAGGAACATAGGGTGACGTACAAGAGTGGAGGAGGATGCACACAGGTAGATTAAATCCTATACAGGAGGGTCAATCTGTAGGAGATTGAAGACTGCAAAGTGGAGGCAGGGGAATGTGCAGCTAGGCAGCATAGGATGGTGGTGCATAGGATGATGCTGGAGATCAAGAAGAGGAGGAGAGTGAGGGCAGAGCCAAGGATCAAATGGTGGAAGTTGAAAAAGGAAGACTGCAAGGTTGAGTTCAGGGAGGGTGTAAAACAGGCACTGGGTGGCAGTGAAGAGCTGCCAGATAGCTGGGCAACTACAGCAGAAGTAGTAAGCATGACAGCAAGAAGGACGCTTGGCATGACATCTGGACAGAGGAAGGAGGAAAAGGAAACCTGGTAGAAGAATGGGGACGTACAGGAGAGTATACAGAGGTTGGCAAAGAAGAAGTGGGATATTCAGAGAGATGCAAAAAGTAGACAAGAGTACAAGGAGATAAGGTGTAAGGTGAAAAGAGAGGTGGTGAAGGCTAAAGAATTGGCGTATGATGAGATGTATGAGAGGTTGGACACTAAGGAGGTAGAAAAGGACCTGTACCATTGGCAAGACAGAGGGACCAAGCTAAGAAAGATGTGCAGCAGGTTAGGGTGATAAAGAATAAAAATGGAAACATACTCACAAGTGAGGAGAGTGTGTTGAGCAGATGGAAAGAGTACTTTGAGAGGCTGATGAATGAAGAGAATGAGAGAGAGAGAAGGTTGGATAATGTGGTGATAGGGAATCAGGAAGAGATGTTCAATAGAGATGTCATTGGGTTTTTAATCAGATTGTTTAATGGAATCTTGGAAAGTGAGAGGATGCCTGAGGAGTGGAGAAGAAGTGTACTGATACCAATTTTTAAGAGTAAGGGGGATGTGCAGAGCTGTAGTAACTACAGGGGGATAAAATTGATGAGCCACAGCATGAAGTAATGGGAAAGAGTACTGGAAGGTAGGTTAAGAAGGGAGGTGATGATTAGTGAGCAGCAGTATGGTTCCATGCCAGGAAAGAGCACTACAGATGTGATGTTTACTCTGAGGGTGTTGATGGAGATTTATAGAGAAGGACAGGAGTTGCATTGCGTCTTTGTGGACCTGGAGAAAGCATATGACATGTTGCCTCGAGAGGAGTTGTGGTATTGTATGAGGAAGTCAGGAGTGGCAGAGAAGTATGCAAGAGTTGTACAGAATAAGTATGTGGGAAGTGTGACAGTGGTGAGGTCTGTGGTAGGAGTGACGGATGCATTCAACGTAGAGGTGGGATTACATCAGGGATTGTCCCTGAGCCCTTTCTTATTTTCAATGGTGATGGAAAGATTGATAGATGAGATTAGACAGGAGTCTCTGTAAACTATGATGTATGCTGATGACATTGTGATCTGTAGCAAGAGTACGAAGCAGGTTAAGGAGACCCTCAAGAGGTGGGGATATGCCCTAGAGAGGAGAGGAATGATGGTCATTAGGAACAATACGGAATACATGTGTGTAAATGAGAGGGAGGTCAGTGGAATGGTGAGGATGGAAGAAGTAGAGTTGGCAAAGGTGGATGAGTTTAAATACTTAGGATCAACAGTACAGAATAACAAGGATTGTGGAAGAGAGGTGAAAAAGAGAGTACATGCAGGGTGGAATGGATGGAGAAGAGTGTCAGGAGTAATTTATGACACATGGGTATCAGCAATGGTGAAAGGGAAGGTCTACAGGACAGTAGTGAGACCAGCTGTGTTATAAGGGTTGGAGACGGTGGCACTGACCAAAAACAGGAGACAGAGCTGGAGGTGGCAGAGTTAAAGATGCTAAGATTTGCATTGGGGGTGACGAGGATGGACAATATTAGAAATGAGTACATTAGAGGGTCAGCTCAGGTTGGATGGTTTGGAGACAAAGTCAGAGAGGCAAGATTGCGTTGGTTTGGACATGTGCAGAGGAGAGATGCTGGGTAAATTGGGAAAAGGATGCTAAGGACAAAGCTACCAGGCAAGAGGAAAAGAGGAAGGCCTAAGAGAAGGTTTATGGATGTGGTGAGAGAGGACATGCAGATGATGGATGTAACAGAGCAAGATGCAGAGGATAGGAAGATATGGAAAAAGATGATCCACTGTGGCAACCACTAATGGGAGCAGACAAAAGAAGAAGGTATAGAAGTTTTTGAAGGGTTCCTGCCATTTTGGAAGAGGTTTGAGGGAGGATAGAGTCTTCTCAAAATGTGGATGGTGTTTTCTCAGAGGTAAGGAGTAACAAAGGAGTTTTGCCAGAGGGAGGAGGATATCCTAAAACTGGCACAATACATAAGTACTTCCTGGCATCTTAATGACATATTTACAGGTTATAACTTTAGAAAAAATGCAACATCTTTTACAGTATGTGTTATTTTACACACAAGGTTGTTGTTAATATGCCACCTGATTAACAATTCATTTACTCTAACTTTTCCATAAATAGTCATATTCTTGATCAGTTGCCTATATGGACTTATAATTTTTCTTTTAACTGTTGTTTTATCTGCACACTATGGTTCTACTGTACTTTGCCTTATCAGGAGGACTTTTAACATAAGGAGGTCAATGTGCAGGTCTAATAAAGCCAACTGATCCATATATTGCAAATCCAATGAAGCATGAACACTTAAATCCCACAGGTTAAAACACTCTGGACTGCCTGATAACTGACCCCCAAAGGTAAACACACATGAGAGACACTTGCCAAGTGTAAAGCAGCAGGTTTCTATACAAAAGGAGCTGTTTCAACAGTATAAAAGAGACCAGAGATTAGAATACCTTCAGTCCTGACTTGAATTTATATTTGATTTTTGAACATAACTGATTTAGTGAAACACTTATGATAGCTGTTACAGTGAATGGAAAGAGTCACATTTCAGATTTTATTTTTATCTTTTCAAAGAAAACTTTTATCTGATTATTACTTAAGTGGTTGTAAAAGAAATGTTTGTACATTTGTTAAGTGTGGGGGAGGTGACACTGAGTGGGTTTTGACATAGAATTAATTTTGATTGGCTTTTAGCCAAGATAAGAAATATGTTTATTTTTGTGTAGGGTGCTACATTATCAGTTTACCATTTTTTATAAGAACTTCCTCTGCTAATACAAGTAAAATTGTCTAGTTTCTTATACGTTATCACTTTTTTTGTGAATTACAATTATACTTGTGTTACTGTGCTTACTTTCTTGCAATGTGTCTATTTCATTCTGGGATTCTAACAATTCGAGTCCCTGCCTGTGGAGTCCTCTATCCTACACCAAAATACAAAACTTATTTAACCTTTTTATTTCTTACATAAGCAGATATAAGCAAGGTTTCTGATCAAACTACTTTATCATTTCTGCCATTTAAGCTTTTCATTAAATTTTTTTGAAACTCTCTATATGTGTCAAACTGAGACAAAACTCTTTTCAGCAACATACTGTATTCAATTTCTACAAACAATAGTAGCCCACAATTTTGACATTCTTTGCAGGAATAAGGTTAGAGGTGATCTAATTGGGCTCCTCAGACCTGTCTGCCACTCCAGGCTCTGCAAGTAGCTTGAAGCAGCTGGACAAGTCAATCTCTGATGCTGAAACTCCTATCTGTTTGGTGTTGAGGTTTCTACCATGCCAGTGTTTGGTTACATGCTGGTAAACATATCATCATCCTAAACTATTATCAAAATACTCAAACGATACAATCTGCTCTGGGCTCCACTATGACTCCTATGTTTTGCATGTTTTTTTCCATCCATGTTATTTAAACTTTATGTATTTTATATTTAAACTTTGTATTGGTTCTGCCAATCACAATTTCCAATTTTGGCAGTTAGGCCAATTAAATTAGAGATTTGGAAAAGCTAAATTCAAGTGTTTTGTCCCCCGATCATTATTCATGTCCAGAGAAGCTTAAGCAAAATTATTGGTAGACCGTAGCTTTTATGGATAATGTCCCAAAGCATTGCTCACACATTGTCTTTCATTACCAGGTCACCTTACAAGCTCTGTCTTGTTATCCAGTTCCTAGTTTGAAAATGTTAGGATTTTGTTGTTGGTCTTGTTTTGACCTTGAGATCGATGTCTGTTCAAGGGTGTTCTGCAAAAAGTTTTTAAAGTTGTACCTTGATGCTCTGGTTGAGAGTAAAACAGTATTAAGGAATTGACTTGTGTGGATCTGCTACTTTTATTTATTAAGAACTTTATAATTACTTTGATTTTTATTGTTTTTAATTTTTATCTGAGAGGGATTTCAGTTGGTCTTTAGAAGTCTTCATTATAATGCAGCCTTTTGTTTTGTTCCCAGGTGTAACAAATATTATTTTGTCCTTAAGTAAATGCTTTTAATTTAAACTATGGCCATTACTTGTTATTTTTCATCCAAGTTTAGCACTTCTAGGTGATTACTTGGATGTGCTTGGGGGATTAAGAGACTATTCTGGGAAGTTGTTAGGTGGTCTTTGATTGCAACAAGAAAATTCTTGTCCTTGGGCAAAGCAAAGTCTACACTAGCAGACATAATCACTGGCACTAGTGTGTATGGCTATAGTTCCAACCTACAATGCGTACAGTTTATTATATATAACAGTCTCATAAACACAGTGATGGAGTATCCCACAGTCCACTGACAATAGGAGAGCAGCAAGCAAAATCAGACCAATGAGTCTGACTTAAATGTGACACACTGCACTTTTCTCAATGTTATTTTATGTACATGAAATACAAAATACCTGAGGCTTTTAATGGGTTATCCTATTAAAAGGATCTAATCTCCATCCCAGAAAGCACAATTACAGTTTTAAAAAAGGAAATGTACCCACCAAGAAAGTAAACACTTGTAGTTAGCTGATATAAAGAAGAATCATAGTAACTGATAATAATGAAAGCTGCAAGATCCATGAGATGTCATATGGATTACCATGGTTACCACACAACATACAACTCTAGAAACATTATAAAGGGTGGCACATGAGAACATAGTCTTGGGCACTGTAAGGAGGCTCTCCCTTGTTTTAGTGGAAGCAAAAGTAGTTAGGTAAACCCAGGTAGGAAATCCCTGTGCATGTTTTAATTTGTTTTGTTAGTCCTATTATCCGTGTGCTTGCTGGAGAGAAGACATGTTGAATTCATTGGAACTATGTATTTCGACTGTGGAGCTTTATGTTCATTCAGGCTCTATCAAGTTGACACATGAGGGACTTATGATACAATATCCCTTTGTGAATGCTCCTGCGAAACTTAAAATTCAGCAACCCTTTCAACAATACTCTAGGGGTTGCTGCTGACATTATTGATTATATGGCAAGAAATCCTCATAATTTAATGCAGCAGTTATCACAACAGACAGGTGCGTCATAATTTGTGGGCTACCTAGGACAGTTTGTGAAGAAAACAAATTAACAATACACATTGCACTTAAAAAAGAACACATTTACTACTGTTTTCTTGTCTGCAATCTTTTTGATACATGTTTTGAACCAGTTCTATAACTGTGTTTATATTTCTTGCATTTAACAAAGACTGCAGTTTTTTAAGAAAAATGTCTGATGTTCTGAAGAGTAAGGGCTTGTTTATACTTTACGCTCAGAACGCGTATGCGCACGCATCATGGCTGCCACGCGTTCCCAGCGTTCATTTGACGCATACTCTGAGCAGGTTCTCAGAAATTAACGTGCGCGAGTTGCAGTACCAGGAAAAAGTCGAGAGGCGCAGTGTGATAAAAGTTGGAATGTGATGTCAGAGTCTCTGTTTACTATCTACATATGACAGAAAGCCTCTATAATCCTACGGGATCGATATGCGTGCTTCGATGTTTGATGAATGGTTCGATGTGGTGAAGCAAAATGCCGACATACAGATGCATTCATGGTGCTTTTATATTCAAGCGTTGCATATTCATGATCGTAATGACACGATACATTTTAAAAGTCTTTTTTTCTGCAACTTCACAACAGCAAAATAATGTACAGTGCTGTATTTGAGCCACAGTGAAAAAAAATTAAGGACATGGTGAAAATGTGTATTTTGTGATTAAAGTGGAAATTTCGGCTTTAATCTTGAAATGTCCACTTTAACCTCATAGTTTACTTTATCATTAAAGCAGACTGTCGTAAACGTCATCCCAGTTTTTAATCGCTACGAGCTTCTCGGACCTGACAGCAGCGGCAAGCAGCAATAGATCACCACACAGAACACATTAAATGTATGATATTCCAACACTCTGCAAATTTAGAATCTTTGGATTTATATTTGATATCACTTTCATGATGAAATGCATTAAAGTATATATGTTACATTTTACAGATAAATCATTAATTTCATTTAAATAATGAATACTGTTAATAATTACACACATGGGGGTGTGTGACACAATTAAGTGTTGGGGTAACACAGTGTGCAAACTGGACTCTGCACCACTAAAGGTTGTATCCTCCAATTCTTGTTTTTAACGGAACTTTTAGAGTGTGGACTGTGTGTTTTCCTTTTAAAAAAAGGAAATTCATTCCCGATATGTTTAGATCTTGTTATGTTCATTTATCTTTTTAATATACTTTATATTGTCTTGTGTAATAGAACTTACTGTTGTTTTTTTTCTGAAATTACTGTTGTGACTATCGTTGTGTGTTTACTAACCGCCCAATTTAAAGAAACCTGTGTGCTATTATCAGCAAATTTCAAGAGTTCCCAGTCTCTTAATAAAACTGGGTGGTGTAGTCGGATATTTTAATGGTGTCTAAGTTAGATTACCTGTAAGTGTGACAGTGACACCTGTCACAAAGAGATATTTATATATATATATACAAGAAAAAATATTTACAATAATCACGGCACAAGCAGTAGTGCTTGGAAAATTCAGATAGATGTTCTACCAGGTACCTTCCTCTAGCAAGATCTAGTCAGAAGAATATACTATATACTTTAATAAGTCGAGCAGCCGGCGCGCGCGCATAGCCGTGCTGGCTTTTGAGACACGAACTGTGCTTCTCCTAAAAGTGAAAGTAAGCATTGTTAATTTTTTTTCTCCTTCTCCTGAGCTATAGCCCAGACAACTGCAAACACGGGATCCCTTTTCTAAACTGCGGTAAACTAATATTAAGGCACTTCGCACTTTCTTTTGCATTTATAGGGTTATGATGTCATGGGAGGCACGCGCAGGAGTGGAGGACTGACAATGCCATCCCGGCTGGTCAATGGCAGGGCTGTCTCTCCAGTCTACATGAGACCCACCGCAACAATCCCCAAAAGGCACTAATATGGTCAGTGAAGACGACTCTATACACTATATAAAAGAAAAAAGTTTCCTTTCTTTATACCTTTTTTCCTTTTATCCCAAACCAAAGCCTCCCTCTTAACACTGCAGATGACACTAAACAAATTTTCTTTAATTGCTGGTAATGCCAGTAAGGCACATTACAACAGGGTGACACCATGGTGGAGCAATAGCACTGCAGTCTCACGGGGAGTCATGTAGCTGGTATTCTCGGCCTGGAGTTTGCATGTTTTCCTGCTGGGTTTCCACACTGTGCTCCGGTTTCCTTCCAAAGATATGCAGATTTGGGGATTTGGTGCCGCTAAAATGACTCCAGTGTATGTGTGCTTGTATTCACCCTGCGATGAGCTGAGGCACCGTCCAGGGATTGTTTCTGCCTCGTGCCCAATGCTTGCTGGAATGGACATATCTCTAGATTGATGGATTTAATCATTAAACATCCTTTTCAGAGATATTGCAGTAAGGTGTCATCGGAATTTAATGGGTGTTCCATGCAATTCACAACACAGAGAAGCCAAACCTGTTCTCACCATGTAATATCTCGCACTGCCACCTGCTGGATTCCTCCAGATTTACGTAAAGTAAGCGTGCAAGTATAAACAGTAAAATGCTTGTTTAGCAGGAGTGTCCGTTGCAACATGCGTCGCATGAAGTATAAACCTGGCCTAACTGTAATTATTATTTTTCTATCAATGTAGTGCAAACATCAATCTCTTCATAGTTGTTTTAACTGACACTGAAGGTTTTCAACAAGACAGTCCTTTTATTTTCTATAGCGCTTGATAATAAACCTTTTTTTTTCCATAGAAATAAGTTTTACAAGACTTGGTTCAAGACAAATCAACCCCCACCCATGAGAAAGAGAGCTAGGCCAGCTAGTGAAAATATGTACATAGATTAATTAATAAATAATTAAAAATAAATAGAGTTTAAAAAAAGAAAAAAAAAGAGGGAAAGAATCTGCCTCCTCAATTAAAATGCTTATTTTAAAATGTTATTGATTAGTTCCTGCCAGGTTTTGAAAAAGTTTTGTACAGAATCCTCTAGGTGAGAAATTGATTTTTTCCAATTTCAAATAGTATATAACATCAGTTACCCTCTGACTTAAAAGAGGAGAGTTAGGATTCTTCCAGTTGAGCAAGATAAGTCTACGTGCCAATAGTGTAGTGAATGCAATCACCGTTTGCTTGTCCTTCTCCACTTCAATCCGTCTGGAAGAACACCGAACACAACTGTTAATGGGTTAGGAGGGATTGTGACACCAAGGCTGTCTGAAAGGCACTTAAATATTTTGGTCCAAAATGATGTTAGTTTGGTGCAGGCCCAAAACATGTGACCCACTGAGGCAGGAGCTTGGTTGCAGCGTTCGCAGGTTGGATCTTGCCCTGGAAACATTTTGGACAGTTTTAAGTGAGACAGATGAGGTCGATATATAATTTTTAGTTGAATAATTTTATGCGTCCTGCGGTGGGTTGGCACCCTGCCCAGGATTGTTTCCTGCCTTGTGCCCTGTGTTGGCTGGGATTGGCTCCAGCAGACCCCCGTGACCCTGTGTTCGGATTCAGCGGGTTGGAAAATGGATGGATGGATGGATGGATAATTTTATGCTTTGCGCATATGGAGCTCGAGTGAATTCTCTGCTTTGCTACCTTCCACTCCTTTTCTGATATATTGATTAAGAGATCTTCTTCCCAATGTCATCTTGGGTCTTTGAAAGGTAGGGACTCTAATAATATTTTATATAATGCAGAAATGGTGTTTAATTCCTCGAAATTGAGCAGTATTTTTTCCAGCATGGTGGACGGTACGAGGTGAGGAAAATCGGGCAGTTTCTGTTTAACAAAATTTCTAATTTGAAGATAGTGAAAGAAATGTGTAGCTGGGAGGTTGAATTTGGAACGTAATTGTTCAAAGGATGCAAAGATATTGTCTATATTAAGATCTCTGAGCATTTTAATCACAAAACATTTCCAGGTATTAAAAACTGGATATGTTTGCGAGGGTTAAAAGAGGTGATTCTTTTGCAGTGGTGTCACGGATAAAAGATTTTCTATCTTAAAATGCTTTCTAAGTTGGTTCCATATTCTGAGTGAGTAAAGCACAATTGGGTTATTAGTATATTTGCGATAACTTGCATTTATTGGAGCGCAGAGCAGGGAGCATAAAGAAGTACTACAGGATTTTACTTCTATTGCGAACCAAGCCTGTGTATGTTCATTTTTTGTGTCCAGGTTTTTATGGCTTGTATGTTTGCTGCCCAGTAATAAAACTGAAAATTAGGTAAAGCCATGCCACCTTCTGCATGAGGTCTTTGTAGGGTCGCTCTTCGGATACGTGGGTGTTTTGAGTGGTGTTTGAGAATTAAAACAAAGAGATATCTATTGCAGCTGAGTTCTAAATACTATCTGCCAAAAATGTAATCATTAACAGTCTTTAAGCTTAAAATAATCTTCAGCAATTTTAAGATATTAAGATAATAAAAGAATGAACCCTGGGAATGATTTTAAAAAGTAGTCTAGGATACACATAGTAAATCCTACTGTAATAGTAGAAATAGCAATAAACCAAGGGTATGATGTTAAACAGTCAACTTTAAGGTAGTAAAAAAAAAAAAAAGCAAACCCTACTTTAATTACTTCCACACTTCCATACACTCACGTCTATAACTGTAATTAAGACATAAACATATAGTGTCCAAGTAAAGAAAAGGATGTATAATTATAATACCAGTCTCTTTAAAAGTGGATCCGACTGCATCCGGTCCTTCCCATGCCTTGACAGAATGCGGCTCCTTATTAACTTTCAAAAGAGTGTCGGAAACAGCTTCTTTAGTTCCTTTTCAGCTTCCTCCTTGCTTGAAAATACATAATATTGGTCTTGAACTTCCACTTTCAGTTTGGAAGGATACAAGAGGCTGTATTTGATACCGACTTTCTGTAGCAACTTTTTAATGTTGAAGTAGGCTGCGCGTTTGGGAGCTGTTAATGGTGAGAAGTCGGGGAAAATACGAATAAGATTATTTTCAAATATAATCTCTTGCTTGTGTGTGAGAAGTGCCATCACATCAAGCTTACATTGTAATCACTCGAAGCGGACAATAAAAGACCTAGGTTTAAAGGTGCTTGATCTGTATATGCGATAAGCTGCTGCTATCTCAGTGTCGAGTTTAAAATCATCTCCAATTATTTTAGAGAGTAATTCTACTGCAAATTTTACTGGGTTTGAGCTTTCTCGTTTCTCAGGTATACTCTCAATTCTTATATTACTTCTTCTGCACCCATCTTCCAGGGCCGCAAATCTGTCTCCAAGTTTTTTGCATTCGGAATTCGCAGCTGTAGCTTTTTCATCGCCGTTAGACGCCAATTGTTCCGCTGTTTCAACTCGAGCCATGAATGCCTGCTTAATGTCATCCAGCTGATCTGTCACGTCATTCATCTGGTCGGCAAGTTTTTTCAGTTTGGATCTATTTTCTTCGATGTGTTCCTCTAGTTTCTCCAACATACTTTTAAAGGTCACGTCAAAACGTTTAAATTGACGCGTTTCCCGGTCTTTGTTATTCTTCTTAAGCTCAATGTTAGACTTCTTAAACTCATTTTTGTTATCCTTCTTGAGCTCATTTATAGCCGTAGCCATGGCAGTGGCCAGTGTAGCGATCATCTCTTTCCGTTCGGACAGTTCGTTTCGGATTTCGTGCTCCACGAGTGGAAATGCAGCTCCTGTTACAGCAGGTGCTGCGGGCTTGCGATGAGTAGATGAGAGCACATCCTGCAGGGCCTTTTCTAGTCTCGAATGATCCTCAGAAATCAGTGATCCATCGCAACCTGTATCACTTGCACCTTCGCTCCCATTTTCACTCTCGACTGGAGACGATACAATGGAGCGGGGTCCTAGGAAATCTGCGCATTCGTCTGCCTGTTCCAGGTCAGTCTTCGAGAAGCCATACCTTGCACTCGGGCCGGATGTCTGTCCAGACTTTGTTGCAGCTTTAAGTTTCTTTTCCGATTCTTTCTGACTTTTCTTCTTGTTACTCATGCTTGTATATTGTAGTGGAAGTTCCTTGGTCGGTTAAATACAGGATACCTCTAAATAATATGAAATACGTGGGTAAATAAAGCCGCAGCTAGCGGAGCTCTGCTTCAGACGTCCATCTCCAATAACGGATGAGACCAACCAAGTTCATACTCTTAATTAACACTGTGTAGTTTCTCCAGTGTATCATGTGCATGCACAATAAAAAAAAATTTGGGTGTGAGGGTCAGTAGGCTTTGCGCACTAGGAACCAAGATGCCCAAACTATTCTATTACATTTCAGTAATTATTTACCGCTCTGGTGCTGATCTTTCTGATTATAAAATAGGTCATTACAATAGTAATTGACAAGAAGAATTCATAATAACGGTATTTGAGGGCTCCTCTAGAGTGCCTCTTTCTTTTGCACAATTTGGCTGAAAAACTAATCAGTACATCATCTCAGAACAGGCTTAAGTTTCAAGTTTGGCATTTTTCCATCCCACAGCTTTAGCTCTAGACCGTCCTCAAGAAACTTTGACACACAGACAGACACACATCCATCATCGAGATATCAATGCTTTTGGTATTAAGGGACCCTAAAACGTCGAGATCCATTGAAAACTGGAGATCGAAATTTTTCACATAGCTAAAGCTTTCACTCCCCCCCAAAATATAATAGGTTATGGTGGGGGAGGGCGCAAAGCAAAAAAGTCCAGAGAAAACGAAAAAAGCAATGCGATAGAGCTAAACCACAATGAAACAGACTGAAACACCACAAATCAAAAATCTAATTTTATAGCATGCAGAGGATATGGTGATAAATTAACTGAGTTAGTACATGTAATTAGCAAGTTACACTGTTTGTGGCAAACATTTTCTCAAGCCCATAATATGATGACGTAGTTCTGAGTTGTGATTCATAGCAATTTTAAATCATTATTAGCATATGTATGCTTGCCAACAGAGTAGTCAATGGGTCAGGACCTGAATATATGGAGACACTGATGATGTCTAATACTCCTTCTCGCCCACTCAGGTTTGCCAGGGAAAAGAGTCTGGTGATACCATCTCTATGTGGCATCAAGTCTCAATCCAGACTCTTTTCCTATGCATTTCCTAGTTGGTGGAATGGGCTGCCCACCTCCATCCATGCTGCTGACTCCTGCAATGTATTTAAGAAGCGATTGAAGACCCATCTGTTCTGTGAATACCTGTTAAACTGATGAACTGCAATATTTTATACTCTTGGTTAATTTGCTTTAAGTTTAATTGCTTTAGTGATTGTAATCGATGAATCTAAATGAATGAGTTATTACATCTTTTCTCTTGCAGCAATCAACTTTTGTTACCTGTCCTATTACACTTGCTGAACAAACAGGCCCTAGCTTAATGTTACTCAATTGTTTACCTATTTTGTAAGTCACTTTGAACAAAAGCATCCGTAATAAAATAAATAAATGTAAATGTACAGTAAATGTAAAGACTGTGAGTAATTGTAAGTTGACATTTTTTCAGAAACTGTCTGATTGTCTACAGAACAGAGACAGGAGTTCACAACTAGACATTGACATTCAATAACGTCAGTAAGAGCACATGGACAAAACTTTTTGAAGTGAAACCATGGCCCCGGCGATAAAAGTTTTCCATGGAGCCAGAAAATTGGTGAGATGAAGCACAAAGCTGACACCTTTTAAAATGGCTGAACTTCACAACAATGTTTTAGTTTTGGCTTTTACCCCCTAAAATGATATTGATACCCTGTTTTGCAATATGTGTGCAATCTCTGTTATGTTTCAGCCAGAATTCCTATCTTTGTTTTATGTCTTCATTGATTCTTTTGATTGTATTACTTTTATTTACGATTACTTAGTGAATTTACATAGTGAATTTCCCCTTGGGATTAATAAAGTATCTATCTATCTATCTATCTATCTATCTATCTATCTATCTATCTATCTATCTATCTATCTATCTATCTATCTATCTATCTATCTATCTATCTATCTACTTGCATAGTGATTTTTTTCTTTGCATCTGATTTTCTCTATGTATTAATGCCTTTGTTTTTTGCTTGTGCTGTATGCACCACTAGGGATTACCCCAAGCCCTATAAAAGTGAGGGTTTCTCATGGTTCCTCACGGCGGTTCATTAAAATGCATTTTTTTTTGTCTTATGCTTATTGTGTGTTCTGGATTTTTGACCTGCTGCTCTGTATTTTGATCTTGCTTTGGATTACTATATTGAAACTTTTTTCGTATTTTTCGTCTTTTCTTTGCCACAGAGCTTCATACAATACAATACAATACAGTTTATTTTTGTATAGCCCAAAATCACACAGGAAGTGCCGCAATGGGCTTTAACAGGCCCTGCCTCTTGACAGCCCCCCAGCCTTGACTCTCTAAGAAGACAAGGAAAAACTCCCAAAAAAAACCTAGTAGGGAAAAATGGAAGAAACCTTGGGAAAGGCAGTTCAAAGAGAGACCCCTTTCCAGGTAGATTGGGCGTGCAGTGGGTGTCAAAAGAAGGGGGTCAATACAATACAATACAGTACAATACACAGAACAGAACAATTTCTCAATATAGTAAGAAATAAAAAATATAAATTTTAGAAGTATGGAGCAGAATTTAACAGTAGATGATATATCCCATAATAAGATTTGGATTTGTATAGAGTCCTGGAGACCTCATCCTTCAAGCTGCCTCCCCCATTTGGCCATTCCACAGCTGAAACAGTGCTGGGCCAGCCAATCCGATGAAAGGACCCCTCTCTCCCACGATTCCTGCGATCCTCCATCTGGGATGACTTTTCCTTAGGCAGGCAAAACAACTTGGCAGGTGGGCCATGGCACCAAGTGCCACATTTGAGTACCGAGAAGAAAAACAGAATAAGTGAGGGTTAGTATACAATTATAACTGTCATGTTACTTATGTTTAAGTGCTAATGACTAACAACAGAGATGCAGTATGTACAGTTAATCAGCAGCTCTAGTCAGGATATGCTAAACTAAAGTAGTGAGTCTTCAGCCGGGATTTAAAAGCTGAGACCAAAGGGGCATCTCTTATAGTAGCAGGCAGACCATTCCACAGTTTAGGGGCCCTGTAACTAAAAGCTCGACCTCCCACTGTTATTTTATTAATCCTTGGAATCATAAGCAGACCGGCATCTTGAGATCTTAATGTGCGCTCTGGTTTGTAAGTCATGATAAGTTCAGACAAGTAAGCCGGACCTCGACCATTTAATGATTTATATGTTAAAAGAAGGATTTTGAAATCTGCCCTAAACTTAACCGGGAGCCAGTGTAAGGATTTAAGAACTGGAGTTATGTTGTTCGTATTTTCTTGTTCTTGTAATAATTCTCGCAGCCGCATTTTGGATTAACTGGAGGGCTGTATAAAGAACAGTTTGAACATCCAGTGAACAACCGCATTGCAGTAGTCAATCCTACTAGAGATAAATGCATGAATTAGTTTCTCAGAATCCTGTTTATTTAAAAAGTGCCTTAATTTCCTAACATTTCCTAACATGTTATTCATGTTATTTCAGAACATTTTCATTAATAATAAATCATTTATTTTATTAATTGTACATGTTCTACATTTATTTATAAATTCTTAGTTTGAAAATGTACAGTATATATTCTGTAAGTTTTAAAGCTTTTATTTTCATGTTTGGAAGCCTGAATAGGCTAGGTATTTAATAAACAAAAATATTAAAAAATGTTTTTTCTTTAGAACACAATTTTATGTACTGAATACTGAACTTATGCTTTCAGTAGACAAATTACATCATATATAGATACGCATCGTACCAAACAAAGGCCACACCAGCTTGTATTTTTGACCACACTCAATGAGAGCAACCACTTTTCATGACATATACTCACTTAGGCTCTATGTGCAAAAGTCTGCTGCAGTTCTGCTCTAATCCATTCCCAGTAAAAACTGATTCCCTTTCAAGTGTGTGCCTGAAAAAAGCAGCACATGCACACTCTTGCAGACTACTGGGAAATAAAGTCCTCTTGGTTACAATGTCACATGTTCATCTTGCTTTTATAGCAATAATAAAACAGCAAATATTTACAGTGAGATTCACAAGGGTGATGATTTCACTTTCCCAACAAAAACTGCAAATAAAAACTAGAAATAAGGCATGGCTAGCCTCACACTGTTCACTGTATGAACACTGTCAGTGTCATAATATCAGAAATGTCTGCAACACTTTACCTTGTCATTGAATATCCCAGAGTTTGCATGCTTGGGGCTCTGATTTATACATTTTCAGAATCTCCAGTTCTTTTTATTTATCTCTGAAGCATCTATACCCATCCAAGCTGTGAACAACATCCAAAATGAATATCTTTGTCATCTATGAGAAGATACCACTGTAGAGTTTTGAATTGAGGATCAATTTAAAATTGAAATTTTTTCTGAAGTTCTAGTTTTTCACTCATTATCTCAAATCATGGAAAAATTAAACAAAAACTTACTTTTGTTGTTTACTTTTTAGTCAAATCAGTTCTAAAAGCTTTTGAGAAATGTGAACATTTATCTTAATATTAGTTAAGTTTAAGATACCTGACCTGGTGTCAATAAAGATATTGGATACTATTGTCTTGGGATTCTAATTCTCTTCTGTTTTTGGTTCTGGATATGCTATTTTGTCCTAAACAGACATTTCAGTCCTCAATGGACAGACAAGTTTGCCTTCATTTAACCATCCCATGTCAAAGCAAGTTGACTCTGTTTAATTTGTCAAACCATGATTTCAGTTAACAAGGTTCCTAACATCAAACAGCACTATGAAACTAAGCATGCCAGCTTCCACAGTGCTTTCCTGCCTGGTAGCTCAGCCAGACCAAACAGAGTTGCTTTCCTGAAATGTTCCTACGAAAGCTCTGTGACAGCAGCTTCATTTTGTATTACTTAGGAATTAGCTAAAAAATGGCAAGCCATTTTTGGATGCTGAACTTGTAAAACATTGTGCTTTGGACATGCTTGATTAGCTCTTTGACGGAGATAAAAAGAAAGACTAGATTAATAAAAGAGTGAAACAGGGACACATGTCTGACTCACATGTAGCATACAGGGTTCTAGCAGAAGTGAAGTCAACTGATCACATATCAATCACAGTTGATGAGTCAATACAGATACACCCCAACTGTTGGTATTTGTAAGATACTTCAATGGTGAAGTTTTCAAGGAAGATTTTTTGTGCCTTGTGCCTTTGAAGGTTCACACTATGGGTGAGGCTGTTTATCTTGCAGTGAAAGGTTTTATTGAAGAGAAATCGTTGGAACTCAGTAAAATAAACCTTCTTGGTACAGATGACAGTCAGTCGATGGTTGGTAAAGAGAATGGTTTATCCTTGCATTTTGCAGCAGAGCATCCTGCTATTAATTTGCTGCACTGCATGATTCATCAAACTGTTTTGTGCGCAAAGTTGTCTGGCAAAATGAAAGAAACAATGAATACAATCACCAAAACTGTCAAACACAAGCTTGCAGCATCGACTTTTTAAAACATTGCTGAGAGATAGTGGAGCAGAACACTTGGACCTCCTTCTGCATAATGATGTAATGATGAGCAAGTGACAGGTTCTGGAGCATTTCTTTTCACTTCCAAACGAACTACTGTAATGGAATTTCTTTTAAATCAAATATCTACCACAGCAAGAGTTTTCTTTGTCCATGCGCAACACAGAGTTCATGGCTTACGTGTCATTTCTGTGTGATATAACCAACCACATATACAAGTTCAGTGTGCACTTGCAAGGACGTTGTTCAATTGTGGGGGAACTGTTTGAAAAAGTACCAGCATTTCATGCAACCCTGGACTTATTTCTAAACAATAGCAAGGGAAAAATGTTACATTTTCCCACCCTGCATAATGTTGCAAGCTCTGTGACTCTGACTGCTCATTCTATGATGTAGGCATTGCTTATAAGTCTCATAGAGAATTTCAAAACACCTTTAGAAAATTTCACAATAAAGAATGAATTGCTTTTATTTTTAAAGAAACCTTTTCGTTGTCACAAAAAACAGCTCATGAACAGCCGAAACCCAGACTTTATTGCTGAATATACAGTAGATGAGGCATTATTCCAGCTAGAGATGATTCAGTTACAGAGTAACAGTAAAGTTAGAGTTAAATTCAACAAGGAAGAGCTATGCATATTTTGGATGCAGTCTTCACAGCAGTAGTCTAATTGCAAAAGACTTGAAAGATACATTTTGACAATGTTTGGATCTACCGACATCTGTGAGTTGGGATTTTCAATAATTAACCTTGTTAAGAATAAGAGGCGCAACAGACTCACTGATGACAATCTTAACCAGCGTATGCAGTTTACCTTGACCTCCCACAAGCCTTTCTTTAGCAAACTTACAATGAACGGAGAGTATCACCCACTAACAAAAACATAACCATTTTCCATAACCATTAACTTGCAGTTAATATAAAAGAAAGTCATTCATTGTTAAAGCTGTTTCGGCATAATTACAACTAACACATGGTGTACTTTCCCCTGGCTCCCCAGTATTTTCTTGGACCTTCAGGCCCAAAAGTTTGAGTATCAGTGATCTGCTGTAAAGCGTGTAGTAACACTGTCACGATAAAACAAAGTTGAAAACTCAGCAAGGACAACATGAGCATAACAGCCTGCTCCTTCTCTCTCGCAGGTTATCAAAACTGATAAGTACATTTCTGGGAACAATTTTTAACATAGAGCCTGTGAGTGGAGTCTGGCTTATCTTAACAGCTTCTGTTTTGCACTGAACCCATTAAAGTTTTATACAATACAATACAGTTTATTTTTGTATAGCCCAAAATCACACAGGAAGTGCCGCAATGGGGTTTAACAGGCCCTGCCTCTTGACAGCCCCCCAGCCTTGACTCTCTAAGAAGACAAGTAAAAACTCCCAAAAAAAACCTAGTAGGGAAAAAATGGAAGAAACCTTGGGAAAGGTAGTTCAAAGAGAGACCCCTTTCCAGCTAGGTTGGGCATGCAGTGGGTGTCAAAAGAAGGGGGTCAATACAATACAATACAATACACAGAACAGAACAAATCCTCAATAAAAAATTAAAACTTTTTTAGAAGTATGGAGCAGAATTTAACAGTAGATGATATCATATAATAAGATCTACATAATTGTAGACTCCTGGAGACCTCATCCATCAAGCTGCCTCCCCCATTTGGCCAATCCACGGCTGAAACAGTGTTGGGCCAGCCAGTCCGATGAAAGGACCCCTCTTTCTCATGATTCCTGCGATCCTCCATCAGGGATGACTTTACCTTAGGCAGGCAAAACAACTTGGCAGTTGGGCCGTGGCACCAAGTGCCACATTTGAGTACCGAGAAGAGAAACAGAATAGGTGAGGGTTAGTATCCAATTCTAACTATCATGTTACTTATGTTTTAGTGCTAATGACTAACAACAGAGATGCAGTATGTACAGTTAATCAGCAGCTCTAGTCAGGATATGCTAAACTGAAGTAGTGAGTCTTCAGCCGGGATTTAAAAGCTGAGACCGAAGAGGCATCTCTTATAGTAGCAGGCAGACCATTCCACAGTTTAGGGGCCCTGTAACTAAAAGCTCGACCTCCCATTGTTATTTTATTAATCCTTGGAACCATAAGCAGACCAGCATCTTGAGATCTTAATGTGCACTCTGGTTTGTAAGTCATGATAAGTTCAGACAAGTAAGCTGGACCTCGGTCATTTAATGCTTTATATGTTAAAAGAAGGATTTTGAAATCTGCCCTAAACTTAACCGGGAGCCAGTGTAAGGATTTAAGAACTGGAGTTATGTGTTCATATTTTCTTGTTCTTGTAATAATTCTTGCAGCCGCATTTTGTATTAACTGGAGGCTGTATAAAGAATAGCTTGAACATCCAGTGAACACTGCATTGCAGTAGTCAATCCTACTAGAGATAAATGCATGAATTAATTTCTCAGAATCCTGTTTATTTAGAAAGCGCCTTAATTTCCTAACATTTTAAAGATGGAAGAAACATGTTTTGGACAACTTTGTAATATGCGCTTTAAATGACATGCTAGAGTCAAAGATAACTCCTAGATTGCGGGCTGATTCAGTAAAATTAATTGGGATTCAAACTGAGTTAAAAGATGACAAAATATTGTTATAATCAGCGTCATTCCCTCCAACAATTAACATCTCTGTTTTATCTGTATTTAAAGACAAGTAGTTCTCATTCATCCACTCCTTTAATTCGCTAACACAACTAATTAAACACAACATCGGAGAAACTTCATCTGATTTAAATGAAAGATATAACTGGGTGTCATCTGCATACGAGTGAAAATTAACATTATGTTTCCTAATGATAGATCCCAGTGGAAGCATGTAAAGTGAAAACAGTAGAGGTCCCAGTACTGAGCCCTGCGGGACACCATATTGAACTTCTGTGTATAATGATGGAGTACTGTCAGCACATTTCTGTACATATTGGAATCGATTTGATAAATAAGAACTAAACCAAGCGAGCACGGTGCCTGTAAGCCCAACATCATTTTCTAGCCTGTGTAGTAAAATAGAATGGTCGATGGTGTCAAATGCTGCACTTAAGTCCAACAACATAATTACAGTGGAGTTTCCTTCATCGGAGGATATCAGAATGTCGTTTACAACCCGCGTTAGTGCCGTTTCTGTACTATGACCAGTGCGAAAACCAGACTGGAATTTCTCAAATAAATTGTAATGCGTAAGGTGTGACTGAAGCTGATTGGCGACTACTTTTTCTAGTATTTTAGAGAGAAATGGTAGATTTGAAATAGGCCTATAATTATTTAGTATGTGTGGGTCTAGGTCTGACTTTTTAAGTAATGGTTTAATGACTGACACTTTTAGTGTATCAGGTACTGTGCCATGCAATAATGAACTACTGATAATGTTTAGAATAGGCGCTGCAAGAACAGTCATTGCACTTTTTACTAGTTTTGTTGGCACTGGATCTAGGGAACAAGTAGTGGGCTTCATTTTAGAAATTAAAGTTAAGACTTCCTGCTCAGTTACAGGATTAAAATTACTAAAGTGCTCAGTGCAATGTGAGACAGGGTCTGCTAAGCCAGTATTTGGTTTGTAGTGTGATGCAGAGATCTGGGATCTTATATTTTTAATTTTCTCATTGAAGAAGTTCATAAAGTCTGTACTGCTAATATCTGTTGGTATTTTGCACTGTTGATCTGAATTTCCATTTGTTAATTTAGCCACTGTTCTAAACAGTACCCGAGGATTTTTATTATTGTTATCTATTAATGTAGAATAGTATTCTGAGCGAGCTTTAAAGAGTGCTTTTTTATATTTATTAACACTCTCTGTCCATGCAATTTGAAAGACATGTAGCTTTGTTGTTCTCCATCTGTGCTCCAGTTTTCGACACTCTAATTTAAGAGCTCGAGTGTTTTCATTAAACCAGGGAGAGTTTCTATGTGCTTTGATCACTTTTGTTTTAAGGGGAGCCACTGTGTCCAGAGCATCTCTCAAGGTCACATTATAATGTGATGTTAGCTGATCTAAATTGTTTTCCACGTTTACATTTGATGTTAACTGATCTGAATGGTTTTCCGCAGTTACACTCGACTTACTCAAAGTATCTATAAATTTTGAAGCAGAATTACAATCTAGATGTCCCACTGTCTTTGTTTTAATCTGGGAGTGTGTTGACAAGGGCAGGACTAAATCAAATGTAATTAAGTAGTGATCGGAAATAACTTCATTTAATGGAGTGATATTTAAATTTTGAATTTCAATTTTGTAAGTTATAATTAAATCTAATGTGTGGTTATGATTATGAATTGGACCTTTGACAATCTGACAAAATCCTACCGAATTTAACAAATAAGTAAAACATTTGCTAAAAGTGTCAGTTTCCAAATCAATGTGTACATTAAAATCCCCCATCAGTACTACGTGATCATAATTTATAGCCAAATCAGATAGAAAGTTGGTAAATTCAGTCATGAACAATGAATACGGCCCTGGTGGTCTGTAGACTAGCACTATAATTGTGCTGGAATCTGTTTTAATATTTAAAATGAATGCCTCAAAGGATGTAAAGTTGCCTACATTTTTAGAAGTGATTTGCATTTTGTTACAA